>NC_091472.1:154209763-154242617 GCF_036971445.1 Narcine bancroftii | reverse complement strand
GTGTCTGCCTGTCCCGCATCGGACTTGTCAGCCATAAACGAGCCTGCAGCTGACGTGGACTTTTACCCCTCCATAAATCTTCGTCCGTGAAGCCAAGCTAAAAAAGACATCTCCCTTGTTTATCCAACTTGTGATCTCTTCAAAAAATTGAAATAGGTTTGTCAGGCATGAAAACAGGCTGCCTTCGATCTATGTTTCAAGTGCATAAGTCACCTGAACCAGATGGATTTCAGTTCAGATGACAGTGCAGATAATCGAAGGCCTTGTAATGAAGTTTAAAAAAAAATATTTAGACATGCAGCAAGGTCATTTGCAACTTGTGGCCCACAAGCCTGTGTTGCCCAATTATCCCAATTAACCTATAATGCAGGTACATTTTTGAAGGATGGGAGGAGAGCCTGGAGGAAACCCATGCAGACACAGGGAGAACATACAAACTCCTTACAGACAGCGCCAGATTCGAACTCTGGTCACTGGTGCTATAACGGCGCTGCATTAACCGCTATGCTAACTATGTCGTCCATCTTCCAATTGATGCTGTGGAAGTGGAAGGGATTGGAAAGTGGAAAATGCAATAACATATATTCAAGACGAGGTTCAAAGACACCCTTATAACTCGGATTAGCTTAATACTGAAGGTGGATGAGAACAAATTAATGAGAGCCTGCATGTATTAGAACTAACCCAAAAGAACCTTTTGATATAGTAACAGGAGAAAAAAATAACAAAACGGATGCGATATGCATGGATTTTTAAGAAAGTTTTGAACCAATTACCAAACAAAAGGCTGATCACAAAAGTAAGACTCGGTGTCAGCTTGCAAAAGTTCAAGGACATAAAAGAAAACAAGGCGGGAAAACAGAAAGTCACAACAAATGGGAAAACTTTCGAAGGAGTAAGATTTCAACATTTACCAGCAGTTCAAAACTTGGGGTGGAGCAAATGACTGAGAGCTGTCAGGCAAGTGGAAGACGGAATTCAACACCCAGAAGTTCAAGGTGAAGAACTTTTATGGTAAGAATTAGAAGAAAGAGAATAACGACATTCCCTCCCAGTGGTGACTAGTTTAACATTGGTGATGGGCTTGATTTTAAACCCATTAAATAGGGGAACAAATGACCAGGTACTTGCAGAGGTTGAGTTCATTATAGAGAACCTGCATAGATTTTTAAAGGGGCAGCACCTGTTTAACTCAATAAATTCTTGATGGAGTGAAAGAGAAGGATAATGAAGGGGATAGCACAGTTTCAAAATGCAAGTGCAAGAACAGAAAGGCCTGGGAGCTCATACATTTTTTTAAAGTGGCAAGACATCTTGGCCCGAGTAACTAGCAAAGCAGTTCAAACTTATTACTTAGTATAAAAGCAGGAAACCTTTCAAAGAGTTTTATAATGCTCTAAGTCAATGGTTTTCATACTTTTTCTTCCCACCCACATACCACCTTGAGCAATCCCTTACTAATCACAGGATACCTATGGCATAGGGATAGGCATGTGAGTGGAAAGAAAAAGTTTGAAAACCACTGCTCAACATAGACCACAGGTGGAGAATTGTGTTCTATTCTGGTCACCACCTTTTAGGAAGGCCATGAAGGTTTGAGGGAGAAGGAATTTCATTTGTAAGATGGGGATGGAGGATCATCCATCTGGGTTTGCTCCTTTCCTGAAAGAGTGGTCTGGTGGAAAATAGGTGCAAGATCCCTGCTCACTTTTTTTTAAATTCGCTTAGGGACAATTAGATCAATCTTACAGCCTTATCAATGTCCTGTAAACATGTAGCAAATCAGTGTTTGAAAAATTCACTGAGCAAACATAATGGATTAATATATCAGAAATAACTCAAATGCCTCCAGAAGTTAACATTCCATCTTCAACATTTTTCTTTTAAGATGTACAACGAAAAATATTACTGACCCACCATGTTCAATACAGCTACCTCTACCCTCACCCACCCTTCTTCACTTCACCCCCTTTAATGACCTTTTCCCTCCACCTCTTCCTAATTTCCTTTTCTCAGTCCACCTTTCAACCGATTTTTACCTTTCATACACTTTTTAATCTTTTGAATTATTTAAATCTCCATCGATGGGTTGCTAAAACAATCAAAGGATGTGCAAGTCATCAATAGCTGACTTTCAATTGCTTTGAGTCATCTGTAAGGATTGTAGCTCCAGACAGAGTTCCTGAGACTAGAGATGAACCTTCTGTGTCAAGGGAAGGCGATGGTCCAGGTTACGTGGCCCATCGGCCCTGTGCTCAAGTCAAAACAGAGCAGGGTAAATGAACATGTTTATTGTCATACGCATGGGTACAATTTATAGATGCATCAAAATCCTTACTTGCTGCAGCCAGATACATCAATGGCAATAGGAATAATCACCACAATATGCCAAGACATAAAAAGAAATAAAAAGAGGGGATTGGAGTATAGGAACAGAGACGCCCTTCTGCAGTTGTACAGGGCCCTGGTGAGACCCCACCTGGAGTATTGCGTCCAGTTTTTGGTCTCCAATTTTGAGGAAGGACATACTACCTATAGAGGGTGTGCAGCGCAGATTTACAAGGTTAGTTCCAGGGATGGCGGGGTTGACATATGCTGAAAGGCTAGAAAAACTGGACTTGTATCCGATGGAGTTTAGAAGGATGAGGGGGGACGTGATTGGGGTATACAAAATTATCAGGGGGATAGACAGGGTGAAGTCGGATTACTTGTTCCCAATGATGGGGGAAACGAGGACTAGAGGGCATAGTTTAAGAATACAGGGTAGTCCCTTTAGAACGGAGATGAGAAAACATTTTTTTACCCAGAGAAGTGTGAATCTGTGGAATGCTCTGCCACAGAGGGTGGTAGAGGCAGATTCGCTGATTATGTTCTAGTGGACAAAGGAGTTAAGGGTTATGGGGATAAGGCTGGAAAGGGGTACTGATAGTAGTGATCAGCCATGATCTGTAAAATGGCGGTGCTGGCTCGACAGGCCGAAGGGCCTACTCCAGCTCCTATTGTCTATTGTCTATTGAAATAAATATAGGAGAGATAAACAGATAAATAGATGAATAGAAAGATAGATAGAGTAAAATCCCTGTTATCTGAAATTCAAGCATCTGGTAGCCTAAAGCAACCGGCAAAAATATTGGGGAAAATAAAGACTTTAGGTAAAAAAATGTGGAAGTTTAAAATTGCCACCCCCTAGTGGTCAGTTGTCCAATCATGCAATCTCAATCAACCAGAAAATTTACTTATCTGACTCTACCAATTCCCATAAATGCCAGATACTGGGGGTTTTATAGATAAAAAGATAGATACTTACAAATGTGGAAATGAATTCAGTCTGTTTATTTGTTGACTGGCCTCAGTATTTGACAGCCTCTAGGCTGATGCAGAAATCCAAACCCATTTTATCTGGCCTACAATAATTCAATTTTCACAGTGGGTTGTGAATTCTTAACACTGCCGGGAAATCTTCACCCGGATGATAAATTACGAGTGTTACCCACATCCCAAAGGGAGAATAAATGAGGATGTCAATAAACTGTGAACAAATCATTAAACATGCACAATGAGATGCAACCTCTAACTAAATAAAATATTAAAATTATTCTTTTATTCCTTGTGTGCTTTTTTTAAATTTTTAATGCCTTAGTACCAAATCTCTCCTATAAGCAAGTATCCTGTACCATTTATTGATGTGTGTGCTTCATTCAATGTAATTTGGCTCTCTTTAGCTCTTTTGTTTGTTTTTCAATGTCACTGTACTTTTAAAGCTAACATTGGTTAGTTTAAAATGAAGTCTTAATTTAAAAATTTCAAAACATCTTGACATCAGTAAATTTGAAAGATTACAGTTCATTGTGGCTGTTCAGCATGAGATTTTTATATGCCAACTTTGAAAACAAACAGGTTCTGGAGCCTGAAGAGATAATCAACACACTCTCAGTTATTTCCTCATATTATTCTTGCTTCTGTTAGTCCTTCAACAGCTGTTTGGGTCAAAGGAAATTTTTCCAAGTGCTTCATTGACAATAGATTACTTTGAAGTTTTCTCATTGTTATAACATAACAAACTTTGCTTAGTGCATTTCACGGCTGTAACCAAATTATGAGTATGACATTATTTGTTAAATCATTCTTCTTTTTCTCCTTCTTGAGCTACCGGCCATTCTAAACACAGCACACTGGCCTCAGTCATTAATGTTCCACTGGCACGAGAACAAGATGGATAACGGATCCCGCACCATCCACTCAAGACTCTGATCTCTGCTGTATGCATTGTTAGAATACACACTCTTAACATTAATGATAATTTTCAATGTGATTGCTCTACCCCTGCATTGATCTGATGAGCCAAATGGCCACATACATCGTTAGGAAATGTATAACTGGAAAGGCTTTAGCATCTACCCTGTATTTGATCTGACCAAACTTAAGCGGGAGATGTTAAAAAAAATATGGAAAGGAGCTTTATCTTTTTTTAAATTAGTTGAGCACTTTGATCCTGGATTTATTAGTCTATTTGCGGCTTTGCTCACAATACCCTTTACTCTGTCATTAAAATCAAGGAGCAAATTGTGGTCTTGCCTTTGCACAGGGGTTATCTGTACTCTGAATACAGTAGGAGTTAAAAATAAGAGTGGGTGAGTTGGATGGAAGGGCCTATTCTGTGTTGGCTGGGCTTAATGACTATGTAGAAAAGTTCAGATTCAATCAGACTGACAATTATTGATGTCTGGTCGACGGGGGAAAAAAAACAACCTTCATTCCCCGCAATATTTTATTATGTTACAAAACTGTCACATCAATACTTACTTGACAAAATAATTCCTGTATTCTTGAGCTGAGTAGGAGGATAATATAGGCCAGTGACAGGGAAATTAATATAAAATTGTAAATGGTTTGCAAAATGAGATGCAAGGCACCTACCTACATGAGGTATGAGAAAAATACACATTGCTATTGCCCTTGTTTTCCAGCTCTTGAACACTGATCTGTCAGTGAAGCTGGTGAATTAGTGTTAATTAATGTATATGATGGAAATTATTTATTGGTAAGTCCAACAGAAGTTAGTTTTTCTGTAAAAGAATCTTCAGAGACAGCCACTGTGAGGAGAACATTTTTTTTTCCATTAGCATTTAATCTTGCATGCAGCTGCCAACAGTGAAATATCATTGCAAGATCGATGTGATCAAGAGAGACAACTTTGACTACTGTGGCTCATTATCTATATGTCTCCACCCTCACAAATTTCTCTTAAATGCTTACTGTCTCTGCTACCCTAACCAATAGTTTAATTGTCTTTATCAGTCTTTATTTGAAAAATGACTTCCTGGCTTCATCTGTAAAATTGGCCTCCCTCCAATTTGCCCTTTCGCTTCCTGCCGTCACAATGCACAAGAACAATTCAGAGCGTGGACCTGTTTCCTCCCACGTCTGAAAGATACACTAGTGAATTAACCGACTGGAATCAATTGCCCCGGTTTGGAAGGACAATCAGGGTGAAATTAATTGTATGTGAGAGACAATGCATTACTGGGACATCAGTGGGGAATGAGGATGACTGGAATCAATTAACCTGTTGGGATATCTTTGGATGCGGGAGGAAACTGGAGGTCCAGGAATGGAGCAAACTCCAAGTTGCCTTGGCGTCAGGAATCAACAACAGAGCGACAAGTGGACACAACCAGAGAGAGACGACAAGTTTTATTCACAGGATTACATAAGCTAGGAAGGATTTTTTTTTAGGGATAGGGTTAGCTAATTTATGTGTTCATTTACTGGTGTGAAGCCAGAAGTTAGCAGTATGAACATAGATCATACAGCACAGTACAGGCCCTTCGATGTTGCAACAACCTGTATGTCCCCACCAGATAAATACTAAACCCTTCCAGTGCAGTAACCCTCCATTTTTCTTTTATCCATCCTCCTGTCTAAGAGTCTTTTAAATGCCCCTAATGCTTCTGCATCCTCCACCACTTCTGGCAAGGCATTCCTGGCCTCTATAGGCTCTTTCAGGTGGCCAGAGTACCCTGATGTAAAGCTGCAGATTCTACCCGTATGCGGCTCTCGGGGTACCCACCTGAAAGAGTGGGACGTGCCTCCGAGGCGCACTCAGCAACCCTCCTCCGGGAGGAATAATCTCCGGATCACCGAAGTCCCCTGATGCACCTCAATGTAGCTGCCTGAAAGCAAGTGCCAAGGGACGGGCTGATGACAATCAGCTGGCGACCCAACTCCATGCCTGACAGTCCCCCACTCCGCATCTGACAGTCCCCCATCTCCGCGCCTGACAGCCTCCCTCCCCGCGCCTGACAGCTCCCCTCCCCGTTGCCCCTGGATGTCCCACACCAGCCGTCCCTGCCCCGACGTCCTGCACCGACAGGAGCCTTGGTTTGCTCCGAGGTGCTTCTCCTGCAGCTGTCCCTTTCAGGTGGACAGCACACTGCTTTCAGGGCTGCCACATGAAAGACCATTCCACAAGTCTGCATCCATTTCTGCAGGCCCATTCTTGGCAGAGAATGCATTTGAAAGCAGCTTATGTAAAAAACTTCAGGTGGCCAGAATACCCTGATGTAAAGCCGCATATTCTACCCCTATGCGGCACTTTCTAACCCTCAGCCGGGAGGGATAATCGCTGGAGCACTGAAGTCCCTCTTGGCACCTGAACGCAGCTGCCTGAAAGCTACAGTGGACAGGAGCTGGAGTGCGCTCCGAGGGGCATCCTGTGCAGCTGTCCCTTTCAGGTGCAGCGCTTTCAGGGCTGTTCTTACAAATCAAACACCTTGGGGTTTTCCTTAATCTTGCTTGCCAAGGCCTTCTCACGCCCCCTTCGAGCTCTTCTGTTTTTCCTTAAGTTCCTTCTTGGCTACTATAAAATTCTCATGAGCCCTTCCTATTTTCTGCTTCCTAAATCTAATGTCTGCTTCCTTCTTCCTCTTAACTAGCTGCTCCACTTGTTTTGGCCACCACGGTTCTCTTTGACAGAGAAATGGGTCAGAGCTCAATCCACAGGACCATAAGAATGGCAGACAGGATCATTGAAGTCTCCCTCCCTACCATCGAAGTGATCCACAGGGATCATTGTCTGAAGAGGATGAGCAAAATCACTGAGGATCCCTTCCACCCTGCACACATCATCTTTCAACTGCTCCCTTCGGGGAAGAGATACAGGAGGATCAGAGCCAGCACCACTAGGCTGAGGAACAGCTTCTTCCCACAGGCAGTGATGGATGACCAAAGGAACTGCTCACACTACCTATCTGCGACTCTCATGTGCACAAAGCCATATTTATTTATTTATTGTAAATATAATACTTGTTCTGCATATGCATTATTTGTCTGTATGTGTGTTTGTCTGTGTATGTGTATTTGTCTGATTGTGCATATGCATGTATTGCACTGAAGACCAGAGAATGCTGTTTCATCGGGTTGTACTTGCACAACCAGATGACAATAAACTTGACTTCTCCAACCATCTCTTCCCTGTCTCAGTGGGACAAACCTATCCTGAATGCAGCGCAATTAGTCCCTAAACATCCTCCACATTATACCTGCGCTTTCTCCCTTGCACCATTCCTTACTTATCTGTTCCTTCATGTCCTGAAGTCTATTTATGATCTATCGACTACTCCCAGAACAGTGATTGCTCCCTTCCTATTCTGACTTTCACCCACAATGCTCTCCTTTTACACGTCCTTCTACAGCCATGATACTGTTCCAGTAATGCTACTCTCTGCCTTACCTCTTACCTCCTGTCCTATTCCTTTTAAAACACCTAAATCCCTGTATCTGCATCAGCCAATCCTGTCCTTCCCTGAGCCAAGCCTCTGTTACAGCCACAGCATCGTAATTCCATGTACTGATCCACTCTCTAAGTTCATCTCCTTATTTCCAATACTCACATTTCGACTGACTACGTTTATGCTTCCTCCCCTGCCTGTCCTTCCTCGCGAACTACAACACATTGCATCAACTTTCCACCTTTTCCTCTATTTTCTTCACTCACATTCTAGTTTCCACCCCCTACCAAACTAGTTTAAACCCTCCCCAACAGCTTTAAGTGCAGGATTTAGGTGCAGCCCATCCTTTTTGTACAGGTCAGACCTTCCGCGGAAGAGATCCACAAATCTGAACCACTGTCCCCTGCACCAACCTTTCAGCCAGGCATTCATCTGCCATACCTTCCTATTCCTACCTTTTATTTTGAATATTTTATTTTTGATTTTCATAGACTCATAAAAATTCAAACAACCAATACAATCCTTTTCAACACTCGTATAACATACAGAGTCTGTATTTATCCCTGCCCCCACCTCCGCTTATTCCAGTACAGGCAGTCATATAAATTATACAGATACAAGTATTAGTGGGGTCCACGACCCCTACAGAAACCAAGGGAAAACAACCAGGTTGACTAGATAACAAAAGGTAAGGAATAAAAAGAAAGAACTAAAAACAAAACTAAGGAAGCATGTCGTCCCACTTCTTTAATTCCTCTCATTTCCCTGCTGGGACAGATTATTAGGGTACCCATATTTTGAAGAGGGGGGGGAAGCTAGTCAAATCTGTGTGCCCACGTATTTCAAATAGGGTTGCCACACTCTAATGAATGTGTCATATTTCATTGATTATTCTTGAGTCTCTTCTGCCCTTGCCTCCCAGGACAAGACTTTGTGGGCCCTCTCCCCCAGATCATAATACTGCTGTCTAAATCTTAAAATCAACTTTTCTATCTTATATATTTTTAACATATTATATATTATCTTTCTATTCACCGGATTCCTGTATTTTTATTCTGGGCTTTTACATAGTCCATTGCCTCGCCAGGGTCGTTAAAAGACTTTTTCTCCCCTCCAGCCCCTGTTACCTTCAGAGTTGCTAGGAGAAGGAGTGTATACTCAATTCTCTTTTGCCTAAGACTTCTTTTTACTAAATCAAATTTCCTCCTGCACCTTAGAAGCGCTGCACTAATGTCCGGATAGAATTTTTTTTTACTCCCTCAGGTACTGAGGACCCCTCCTTTCCTTTGCTCCCAAAGCAGCTGCCTGTAAAACTCATCCTCTGTCCTGGTGGTGAAGGAATCTAACCAGGATAAAGTGGGATTGTTGGTTTGGACCCGGGTGGGGGGGCAAGAGACCAGTGGGCTCCCTCTAATTCCAAATCTTCCCCAATTTTTCCCCTCCACAGCACCTCCAGGATATACCCCTGCTCCTTGTGATTTTTATAAATGACCTGGATAAAGAGGCGCAAATATGGGTCAGTACATTTGTGGATGACACGAAGGTTGGAGGAGTTGTGAATGGAGCTGAATATTGTCATAGGTTACAAGAGGATATAGACAAGCTGCAGAGTTGGGCGGAAAAGTGACAGATGGAGTTCAATCCAGATAATTGTGAGGTGATGTATTTTGGAAGGACAAACCAGAAGGCTGAGTACAGGGTTAATGGTTGGTTACTTAAGAGTGTGGATGAACAGAGGGTTGGGGTTCAAATCCATACATCCATCAAGGTCGCCGCACAGGTTGATAGGATAGTTAAGCAGGCCTATGGGATGCTAGGCTTTAATAGGGGAGTGAGTTCAGAGTAGAGAGGTCATGTTGCAAATCTACAAATCTCTGATGAGACCATGCTTAGAGTATTATGTTCAGTTCTGGTCACCTCATTACAGGAAGGATATGGAAACTATGGAGAGAGTGCAGAGGAGATTTACTTGGATGTTGCCTGGATTGAAAAATGTCTTATGATGCAAGGTTAGGGGAGCTGGGACTTTTTTCTTTGGAGTATAGAAGCATGAGAGGAGACTTAATAGAGGTCTACACGATTATGAGAGGCATAGATAGGGTGGACAGGCAGCATTTGTTTCCCAGGGCAGGAATAGCAAACACTAGAAGACATATGTACAAAGTGAAGGGAGGGAAGCTTAGGGAAGACATCAGGGATAAATTTCTTTATGCAGAGTTGTGGGTGCCTGGAATGCCCTGCCTGGGATGGTGGTGGAAACTGAAACAATAGGGGCATTTAAGAGACTCCTAGACAGGCACATGGATGGAAGACAAATAGAGGGTTTCGGAGCAGAGAGGGTTTAATACTTTTTTTAAAGGAATATATGGTCAGCACAACATCAAGGGCTGAAAGGCCCTGTGCTGCATTGTTCTATGTTCTATTAACAATAATTTGAAAGCTAGGTGTTATAGCTTAATGTCTGACAGCAGCAGTCTTTATAGAAAAGAGTTTAAGAGTCAAACCACCCTCTTCAGGCGGGGTGCTCCCTAACTTCATTCCCGAAAGGTCCAGCTCTGAAGTCAGAGAGTTGGCTTCCGGTAGATTCCAACCCAGTGAGAAACAGCTTCCCTGAAGTTTCAAGCAATCAACTTTTTTTCCTGAATTGAGCCAACTTGATAACATTAAATTTTATTTTGCATGAAAGTATAAAGATTTTTTTTAAAGCAGCAAATGACTAGAAAACACGTTCTGGCAGATTGAACTGGAACAATGAAAACAAGCTGGAAATATCTTAATGGAAAGGAGTTGCAGGGTCACAGGGAGACAGTGGAGTGGAACTGGCTGGATTCTCATTACACTGAGCTAGTACAAATTCAACAGACCAAATGGCCTCCTTTCACATTGCATTGTGTTTTAATATTCTTAAATTATTTTAAAATAATTATTTGGACAGGTACATGGATAGAAAATATTAGATGGATGGGGGTAAATCCGAGGAAATGGGATGAGCTCAGATGGGAACTTGGTCAGCATGGAAGAGTTGTTTGAAAAGCTGATTTCCATGCTGCGTGGTTCTATAATGAACAAAATACGCTCCAACAGTTTTCTTTTTTTTTAACAGTGTGACTGATTTCTGAAAACTTTTGATTATTTTGAATGCTTGAGAGCCATTCAGGATTTTGATACACTTGGTAAAATGGGGGTATGGCTTAATCATCTGTCAAAGCATTTCTGTTATGGGCCCTCATGTGTTTGACAAGTGAGTCCCATCTCCCTGCTTAAGATCTAGTCTCAGGGACCAAGCTGCCAGCACATGGAGGGCAATAGCAACCATGGTTAATGGGAGGGATGGACTAACGCAGTCCTTATTAGAATGCATCTAATGCAATAATTCTCGTTCATCAACAAGGAATAGAGAGTCAATTTTCTCCTGATATTTCAAACTAACCCTCATCCCTTATCAATCTGGTCAACTTTTTAAAAACATTTTATTTAAAATTTCAAATTACATTGATATAGATGAATTGATATCAAATGTGAATATTTTCAACCCTCCCTCTCTCCTTCCCAATTTCCCTCCCTAACCCTCCCCCTTTCTAATCTAATAATAAAAATAAAGGATAGATAAAAGAAAGAATATATAAATATGTAGATAATATAGGAGAATGTCAATCTAAATCTAAATATAAATTGATTTAATTGTGGAGCACAGGTTCACTCATCAGACCAGATATTGAGAGATATTTAAATTTTTAAACCAACACTTTTTGTATACGGGCTCCATATTTTCAAAAATAAATGATACTTTTTCCATAATTAATAAGTAATTTTTTCAAGTGGAATACATGAACGCAGTTCTGTGTGCTATCTCTCTAACCTTAAATCTACGTTAGACTTCCATGTAGTAGCAATTTTTTCTTTGGCTTGGCTTCGCGGACGAAGATTTATGGAGGGGGTAAAAGTCCACGTCAGCTGCAGGCTCGTTTGTGGCTGACAAGTCCGATGCGGGACAGGCAGACACGGTTGCAGCGGCTGCAGGGGAAAATTGGTTGGTTGGGGTTGGGTGTTGGGTTTTTCCTCCTTTGCCTTCTTCAAAGGAGGTTGCTGCCCGCCAAACTGTGAGGCGCCAAGATTTGAGGCGATATGAGCCCACTGCCAGTGGTCAATGTGGCAGGCACCAAGAGATTTCTTTAGGCAGTCCTTGTACCTTTTCTTTGGTGCACCTCTGTCACGGTGGCCAGTGGAGAGCTCGCCATATAACACGATCTTGGGAAGGCGATGGTCCTCCATTCTGGAGACGTGACCCATCCAGCGCAGCTGGATCTTCAGCAGCGTGGACTCGATGCTGTCGACCTCTGCCATCTCGAGTACTTCGACGTTAGGGATGAAAGTGCTCCAATGGATGTTGAGGATGGAGCGGAGACAACGCTGGTGGAAGCGTTCTAGGAGCCGTAGATGATGCCAGTAGAGGACCCATGATTCGGAGCCGAACAGGAGTGTGGGTATGACAACGGCTCTGTATACGCTTATCTTTGTGAGGTTTTTCAGTTGGTTGTTTTTCCAGACTCTTTTGTGTAGTCTTCCAAAGGCGCTATTTGCCTTGGCGAGTCTGTTGTCTATCTCATTGTCGATCCTTGCATCTGATGAAATGGTGCAGCCGAGATAGGTAAACTGGTTGACCGTTTTGAGTTTTGTGTGCCCGATGGAGATGTGGGGGGGCTGGTAGTCATGGTGGGGAGCTGGCTGATGGAGGACCTCAGTTTTCTTCAGGCTGACTTCCAGGCCAAACACTTTGGCAGTTTCCGCAAAGCAGGACGTCAAGCGCTGAAGAGCTGGCTCTGAATGGGCAACTAAAGCGGCATCGTCTGAAAAGAGTATTTCACAGACAAGTTTCTCTTGTGTCTTGGTGTGAGCTTGCAGGCGCCTCAGATTGAAGAGACTGCCATCCGTGCGGTACCGGATATAAACAGCGTCTTCATTGTTGGGGTCTTTCATGGCTTGGTTCAGCATCATGCTGAAGAAGATTGAAAAGAGGGTTGGTGCGAGAACACAGCCTTGCTTCATGCCATTGTTAATGGAGAAGGGTTCAGAGAGCTCATTGCTGTATCTGACCCGACCTTATTGGTTTTCGTGCAGTTGGATAATCATGTTGAGGAACTTTGGGGGACATCCGATGCGCTCTAGTATTTGCCAAATACACTTCTTTGAAACAGCTGAATCAGTTCATAAGAATTCTATTTGATACATGATTAATCCCAATTTAATACATGTATTTTTAATATCTCCTAACAAAAATATCATAGGATCCATTGGGAGTGTGACTCCAAATACTTTATTCAATTTTTAAAAAATTTCAGACCAATATGTATATACTTTTGGACAAAACCAAGTAGAATGTATAAAAGTACCTACTTTCTTTGTTACATCTAAAACATAAATCTGATAGTATCAAATTAAATTTCTTTAACTTCTTAGGTGTTAAATATAATTGATGTAAAAAAAATTATATTGTACTAACCTACACCTAGCATTAATAATTTTAGTCATATTTTGCAATCTGGTCAATTTTGAATGCATTTTTTCCATCAAAAGTATGGAATTATCCCTCTGAGATTGGGAGGCTTGTCAAAGTTCCAAATGCAATCTCCAGTCTCTCTCAGGGCATCAATAATTTCAATAAATGTCTTTCCTCTTGTTTACCAATGCTCTTGCAGAGGTCAGCGTACCATTTGCTTGCCCAACTGTTTGCTGTACTTGCATGCTTACTTTCAGTGATCCACGTGCAAAGGCTTCCAAATCCTTCTGAACACCCAACATTTTTCAATCTCTCACATTTAAAGCTCTGTGCTCCTCGATTATTTTTCTCCCAAAGAGGATTACATTTTTTACAATAGATTCTACCTGGCATGATTTTATCCACGTATTTAGCCCATCAATATCCTCCTGACACCTCTTTGAGTCCTATTTACAACTTATTATGCTGCCAACAGATTTGCATCATCATTAAATTTTGTCCCCTCCACCATATCGATGATATGGACTGTGAAAAGCTGGCATCCCAGAGGCAATCCCTAAGGCAGTCACAGCCTCCCAACCTAAAAATGACCAGTTTATTCCTACTCCAGGTTGCTTGCCTTAAGCCAGTACGTGATCCACACTCTAATTTTGCCTAATAATTTTAAATTTAAATTTGACACACAGCACACTAACAAGGCCCTTCAGGTCCACAAACCAGTGCCACCCAAATACACCCATTAACCTATAATCCCCGTATTGTTTTTTTTTTAGAAAGGTGGGAGGAAACCAGAGCACCTGCAGGAAACCAATGCAGACACAAAGAAAGGCAAAATCTCCTTACTGGATTCCGGATTCCAATTTGTTTTGCTGATGCTATAATAGTGCTATGCCACTCTCTCATGTGATAAACATTCTTAACAGCCTTCTAAAACTTAAAATTCTACTGGTTCCCCTATTTATTCCATAAGTTTCAAACTCAAGAAACTCCAAACTGGTTTGTCAAATGTGCTATAAATCTATGTTGAAGCTATCAGTCTGAGAATCATATTAAGGTCCCTGTCACCACTTGCTTAGATTTGCTAATATCCTCACTTTTTCTTACTAACCCAATGAGATGATGACCGGGAGATCGTTCAACAGTTGTATGTTTATACACTAATACCCCTGTTATCTGGAATTCAATCAACCCGAAAAAAATGAAAACAATAGGAAAGTTTAAAATTGGCGCACCTTACCATTAGTTCGCCAATCATTCAACATGCAATCTTAAGCAACCAGAAAATTCACTTATCTGGCATCTGCCAAACCCCAGGGGTTTTACAGTATAGTGTGACAGAGTATATAGATATGTTTTTGGGAGATAAACTGGGGAAAGGTTTGTTAAAGTAGGTTACATAAAAACACTTTAAAACAGATCTTATTTGAAATACTGGAGCTCTGCTAATGCTCGACACATCGGCTCCACAGCTTTTGCAAGAGCTTTGGAGAGTCCTCAAGTGACTTCACTAATGGATTGCTGTTTACAGCAGATGAAAGATCTTGTTGGAGCTGCAGATTGTCTGGAGTAGTTCTAAGAGGGTCATGTAGTTTTGCAAGCAGAGAGAATCAAACAAGCTTTTTCTCAGAGAGACAGACAGACAGAGAAGTTCTACAGTGTTACAGCCAGCAGAAGCATCTGGGAATGGAACAGGACAAGCTGGCAAGCTTGTGGAAAGCCCCATTTGGAAGACGGCCTGGTCAAAGCCCCTGTGGGTAATGCAAGAGGAGAGGACTGGCTGTCTAATGTTTCACTTGGAATAACAGAAACAAAAAGGAACTCTGTGGTGACCTGAAAGAAAGAGGTTATCATCTGAAGAACCCTGAAGGGGTTAAGTTTTGTCAGCAAGACACTGGAGTGGCTGATTAAAAAATCAGTTGTGGATATCCTGGAACAACAAATCTCTCTCTAAAATGACAAGAATCCTCCTGAGCGGTAACCACATACCTTTCGAGCACCAAAGCCTGGTGAACTTTATACATGTTACATTCTGTGCACAGTATAAGAATTGCCTGTGAACTTGGAGGTATGAGAAGTGAGATTGGACTGTGAACCAAAGAACTTTTCTGAACTTACACACACAATACATACACGTGCGCTTAGAATTAGAAGGGGGTTAAGTTAAAGTGTGATTCTGTTTTCATGTTTAAAGATAATTAAAAGCAACCATTATTGAAGTAACCATTTGTCTTGGTGAATCTCTGTTGCTGCTGGGTTTATGGGTTCTCTGGGCTCATAATGATAGCTTTGGATGGAACTGGGTCCAGGGGGAAGAGGAAGCTATTCTATTGGGATGGACTTCACTTGAATTGGGCTGGGACCAATATCTTAGCAAATCAAATAACCAGAGCTGCAGATAAATAATGTTGAGTGTGTGACGAGGGAGGCAAGTTCTGGTAAGAGGAAATTAAAAAGTAAAAGAGAAAGAAGAACATGATGCTGAATGTAGGAAATGGGAAGGTGTAACCACAAACTCCCAGGAAGGGACCAAATGAACAAATATACTGTAAGTAAGTTCCTCATTAAAGAACCTGAACAGGAGAATATGATTAAAAAGACAGTCTCCTCAGAATAGAATAGTTGAATTAAATGGTACAGGTAAAGTACAGGTATGTGCAGCTTAAGTTCTGTGAAATTGGGTGTTATGTGACGTGGTCAGATAGTATATGGGATACTGTAGTGTACCTGTAAACTTTTTATTTGTAAGTAGGGATCAGTGCAGGGAACGACACGGTGACTCACCACCCTTTTTTATACAACCCACTATTGTGGCATCATTATTGTAGATGGTGTCATTCCGAGCTACACGGTCATAGGTGTAAAGTGAATAGAGCAGGAGGCTAAGAACACTCCCTGTGGTACTCCAGTACTGTGGAGGAAATGCTCTTGCTAATCCTCATAGATTGTGGTCTGGAGGTGAGGAAATCTGTGATCTAATTGCGGTGTTCAGTCCCAGGTCTTTGAGTTTGCTGATTAGTTTTGAGGGATGATGCCAAATTGTAGTCGATAAAGGCACATTCTATGGCTGCAACCAGTAGCACAACTGGAAGTGAAACTGGCAGGTGGGGCTCAGGCTGGGCAGTTAGAGTGAAATGGATAGCATAATGCTATTACACCACCAGTGAGCAGGTTCAAATCCAGTGCTGTCTGCAAGGAGTTTGTACGCTCTCCCCATGTCTGCGTGGGTTTCCTCCAGCTGCTTTGGTTTCCACCCACCTTTCAAAACCTATGGGATTTGTAGATTATTGGAGCTCAAGGGATAGAAGGGACCTGATACAGGCTGTATGTCTAAATTTAAAATACAATTTAAAAAAATTAACTTCTTCTAAGCCACAATGGGCCACACAGCTCTAGTTATCCTGACTTGTGCATTAAACTTGATACAGTTCTATGAAATGAGCAGGTACGCGTGTGCAGAATGAGCAAGATCTCAGTCACAGAGGGCTCGTGCCTGATGGCCCCGTCTACACAGGTACTGCTCTCCAAATGGGGCTTCCGAATATTGTTCTGGTCTTGCAGCATCATTGAACTTCTGCTGCCAGGCCATCCCCCTGTACCTGCTCTGTTTAAGTGCAAGGATTACCCAAGAATGTAGATTTGAACTGGGTCTCCTCTTGGTTAAAAAGGAAAGATAATACTGCATGCTTGGCACTTAGTGGTGGCAAACCTTCAGGATATTCAGACCACTGGGTATTAGTAACATCCCAACACAACTTTAATTCACATTTTTTAGACATCACAAAAAAAATAACCAAAATAGGACATATGCAGTTAAGGGGAGGGCATTGAGGTACGCAGAAGAACAGAGGGACCTTGGGGTTATGGTAGAGAGTTCATTGAAGATAGATTCCCATGTAGACAGACAGGGTGGTTAAGAAGGCATATGGTATGCTGGCCTTCATAAATCATAGTATAGAGTATAGGAGCTGGGAAGTGATGGTTAAGGCATTGGTGAGGCCAGGTTTGGAGTATTGCGTTCAGTTCTGGTTTCCAGTTTTTAAAAAGGATATAGATAAGGAGGAGAGGGTGCAGAGAAGATTTACAAGGATGTTGCCTGGCTCACAGCATCTAGAGTACGGAGAAAGACTGGGACTTTATTCATTGGAACGTAGATGGCTGAGAGGGGATTTGATAGAGGTATTTAAAATTATGAAGGGAATAGATAGACTAGATGTAAATAGGCTGTTTCCCCTGAGAGCAGGGGGGGATTGCAACAAGAGGGCATAAGTTAAGGGTAAGGGAGCAAAACTTTAGGAGAAATGTTAGAGGATGCTTTTTCACTCAGAGAGTGGTGGCAGAATGGAATGATCTTCCAGAGGAGATAGTTGCAGCCGGGTCCTTTCTGTCATTTAAGAGATGGTTGGATGTGTACATGGGTGTGAGGGGGTTGGAGGGTTATGGGCAGAGAGCGGGAGGGGGGAGGGGGCTAGTGGATTTGTTCATGTGAACTGGCGCGGACTCGAAGGGCCGACATGGCCTATTTCTGTGCTGTAAACGGTCATATAGTTAAATACTTTTTAAAGTGAATATAGTAAATATAAGAGGTTACCTGAACCCTGGTGAGTGCTGGGGAAGTGAAGGGTCCCAGTGGGCGTCGGTGCTGATGGGGTGCCATGTCCCGGTGAGTGTCGGTGCTGATAGAACCCTGTGTCCTGGTGAGCGTTGGTGCTGATGGAGCCCCTTATCTCGGTGAGTGTTGGTGCTGATGGAGCCCTGTATCTGGTGTGTATTGGTGCTGATGGGACCCCATGTCCCAGTGAGTGTTGGTGCTGAACAGGGCCCCATATTCCGGTGAGTGTCGGTGCTTGAGAAGTGAGCCAGACCCAATGTGTACCGTGCCCAACCTTACCTGCTGAGCTACTTTTCATGGTGGACTCGTGGAGCCTGGAGCAAATGTTCTGGAAGGCAGTCTCTGACTGGGAAAGGCGAAGGTGCGATGTTGGGGCAAGGCATGCTTCCCTCCATGGTTCCGCTGTCTCCTCGGGCCTGTACAGCCTGGTGGCCTCGGAGGCTTCTGTTGCCTCCAGGTCACCGTCAGTGTCCTCAGGGATGACGGAACCACACTGGGCCAGTTCGCGTCTGCTGGCAGAGGGAGAGGAGACCTCACCGGCCTGGGAAAACCGCACATCGACAGTGCAGTCCTCAGCCAGGACTTTCTCCTCGTGCAAGCAGCAGGCCGGGCCTTGGCGGTTGCTCGGTTCAGTTCGACGTGCCTGCCCTCCACTAACGCCGCATAATGTCCTCCGGCAGGGCTCACTTAGCAGTGGGAGGCGATGCTCCCCTTGACCACTCTCCGCTTCCTTGCAGCCTGAGGTGTGGATCTCTGAGCAGCAGGAGCACGCTCTCTGGGCCAGCCTGCTCCAGTCCTCGGGCCTAGTTTCTGAAGAGGGGGCAAAAGCCCCCAGCTCCCTGTACTCCAGCGAGGAACTGCTGCTATAGTTCATGTCCATACTGCAGCTGGAGAACTGGTCCCCAGGTGAGGCCTCCCCGTTGGGAGGAGCACAACTGTATTTTGGCAGCCCATCCTCTTCCAGCAGGCCTTCAGTGAGTGGGGCCCTGGCCAGGCCGGGAGCCACTTCACTGGCGAGGCACGGGCTTCGGCTCCGGTAGATGTAAGGGTCATAGTCGCTGCTCAGCGAGCTGCGGAAGGTGGAGCAGCTGCCGAACACCCCTTGGTTGCTGACCTCGGTGCAGTCCAACATGGAGTCACTGGAGGAGCAGTGGCAATGGCTGGAGCTGGAACTGCTGTCACTGCCAGGACAGTCAGCAAGGTAGCCACTGCACACTGACCGGTGGCCATGGTAGCAGCCAAAACTGGAGGTGCTGCCTCCATCTAGGTGGGATGGTGGGGGGATGTGGACCACAGTGGGATACAGCATGCTTCCTCTGGGCTGGAATGAGTGGGAAGGACCACTGTGGTTAATGAGGGCTGGCTGGGATTCTGCCTGGGGGTAGCTCAGACCTTGGATGATATAATGTTGATACATTGTCTCGTACTGCGAAAAGCATGGGGACCTGGAGTAGTTCCGCCCATTAAATTTTGGCCTTCGGAAGGTGTGGGTCTGAGGGTAGGCCCGGGGGTCCAGGCCACAGTGATGGGCACCCAGGCCATGTTCCAGGTGCACAGGAGGGTAGCTTTGGACGAAGGACCCTGACTGGGCTGGGTACAGTCCCTGCTCGCTGCGCTGCTCCACCGTCAGCACAGTGACAGGATTGCCACGCGGATCCATGCTGGTCCTGGTGGGGTAGGTGGTCAGCTGGCTAGCTCTGTGCACACGCCCAGGGTAGTGGACGGGGAGCACCACCCGCTGCCGGCTGCGAGCTTGCCCATCGGCCTCCACACAGACGGGGCCACTGCTCTCTTTCTTCCGTTCTGTGAAGAGAAAGAGGTGTTAAGTGGGGCTCCCTAAAGCTCACCCAAGACTTGGTGGAACTTACCTGCGCTCACTGCAATCCTGAGCATGTTGACGACTTGCTTTCATGGTCTGCATCTGCCATTTGTCCAAAGACAGGGGAGGGTGGGTGGAGGGGAGAGGGTGGGGGGTCGACAATGCTAGTGTGATGCAATAACAGCGTCCCAGGTTCAAATCCGGTGCTGTCTGTAAGGAGTCCACATGGGTTTTCCCCAGGTGCTCCATTTCCTCCCACCCTCCAAAAAGGCACAAGGTTATAGGTAAATGGGTCAAGTGGGTGTAACAGGGAAGCGTGGGCTCGAAGAGCCTATTAGCATGCTTTATCTCCAAATTAAATTAAATGTTTTTTGTGTGTGTGTGTAAATTGTGCACGAGAGGCAATCTAGTATTTTTTGTTTGTTTTTAATCCTGCAACAGTGAGTTGAACTGTCCAAGGGTAGGTGTAAAATGTACCAAATCCTTTCAGTACTTTCACAAAGTCTCACCGCCATTATAAAGGCAATTGTTGATCCATCTTTTTAACCAAATGCAAAGCACCCCTTCACTCTCCATCTTGTACGACAGCCCACAACTGGTTGGCTGCGCCATGATTTCTGCACCAACCCCACCTCACCCTACTTTGTGTCCTGTTAGTTGATTCATGTGTCACCTGGGTGGAAATGGGTTACACAGGCTTGTTTCCGTGCAGTACCTCTGAACTAAAGGCCTTACTTTCCCTTGCCTTGCGCCACCAGGTTTATCTGTATATATTCACCTTTTGAAATCTCAGTACCATAGGCAAGACCAGCATAGAAGTCAAAGCATCCCTCTGGAAACTATTGTGCACAAGCAACGCACCTCTGCTCCTCCCTGCTGTTGCCTTTTGGGATTCAACCACATTCAGAGATTTGTGGAAGAGGAATACTCTCCAGTGCTCAGGCCAAGATCAATAAAGCGAGTTAACTGTCCCACTTCATACTTTGCAGCACCTTGCAGTGTGAGGATTAACTTGCCCATTTCCCCTTCTGGAAAACTAAACAAGACTGTAAAATGATGGCAGTGCCGCCATCGTGGTAACGGCAGTTAAGACCCAAGAGGAGCGAAGATGTGCCTTCCAGTGTTCCTCTGCAGGGTTTTAGTGTCTAGTTGTTATGCTCCACAGCCCATAGAGATTGTAAGATGCCTGTAGACTGTGGCCAATTTTTTTTTTAATTGCCTCGGAGAACCCACATAGCTCTGTGCCCAAGTTGGGGTGCCCATGCTTGGCAGTCCAGACCGTGAGGGTTGCGGGATCTGGGCACCAGAGGAGGAGAACTCCACCCTGCTGAGGAGGAGAACCTGGGAATGGACCCTCCAGGGTAGGAAACCATAGCGGCAGACTGGTATGGAGCCTCGCACTGGGCCATAAGCTGCTGGAGATCGGGTCGTGGGAACCAGGCATCAGGGCCAGGATCCGCGAGGGGGCGGATAGTGCCAATGGCAAAGGGCCTGAGGTGCTGACAGCATCCTGATCGTATAGGGGTTTGGGAACCAGAGGCCAAGGATGGTGACTCAGATGCCTGGAGCTCAGGTTCATCACTGGACCTCACAGGAGGCCATATGGTCATAGAGGCTATAGGAATGCAGTAGTTGCAAATTCGGAGGAAGGGGTGGGATCCATGGACACTCAGTGTCTCGGAGAGTTTTCCCTGGTTTCCCGTTCACCTCTCGGTAGGGGCGTTGGATTAATGGCACCACTTTGTGTGCCTTTACAGGCAAACAAAAGTAAACACATTTTGTCTATTTATGTACATAGCATTAAAAGAGCCTCGAAGGGCTGGCACTTGTTATCAATTTGCATCCCCAATACAGATTCCATCTAGTAACCTTGTATTCCCATATATCTACGCTACAAGGCTTTGAAACACAGGGTCCAGCCTTCATCCTCCAAACACGACATTTGTGAATTTCTCAAAAGTGGATACTCTGCTTCTTCAGAGCGAGAACTGAGAGAGCACTTGACCTGCTTCATTTCGAGGGAGTGCACAGGACCACTGTCACAATCAAACCAACAACACACTTTGTCTTTATGCAATAAGAGTAGATAATAAACATGTCCCTAACAAGTGGGTCATCGAGGTATCTTGCAGCCTACCTCCTGAGCCAGGATAAAGCTGGCCTGGGTAACTCGGTGCTCTAAATCCTAGCATAATCTTTTGCTGGATCTAGCTTTCTCCCAGATCTCTTATTACTCTAATTTAAGATGTAAAATAAGCAGCAGAATTTAAAATGCAGCATTCACAAAGTATTTATGAATTACCAAGGAAGGCTAATGAATTGGTTGTGAGGTGGCAATGTCAGGTCCTTCTGGATGCATTTTCTAGCCATTGTTTCTCCACTACCTCAGCCCTCTGACACACCTCCATCTAAACAAAACCCAGCTGCCATGCCACCACTTCTCATTTCTCTCCTCTCGGGTACGCTGTCCTCCCAAACACTCTCCTAATCCTCAGGCTTCCATCATTCTTGAGAAGCTGGTTTTCCTCCCAGTCCATTTCTGGACATCTCTCCAGAAAGCCCTCAACACATCTCAGCGACCTCCATGCAGGAAGCAATCCATTCAGTTTTCCCTGACATCCCCATCCAGACCCACCCAACACTGGACCAGCTGCCACTGCTTCTCGGTAGGTGGATGCAACATGAGCGGGCCAAGCCGAGATGTGCACATTTGTCATTTGGGTCTGGTTACACAGATTAGGTGCCTTTGACATGTGCAATGAAGTCAGACAATGGAATGCATAACACTGAGTGTTGGAAGAACATGCCCTGAGTAGAGTGGTTTTATCCAAATCTCTAAAATTACAATAATAGGTTCATAAAGACATACAAGTAGAAATAGGCTATTCAACCCATGGAGTCTGCCCCGCTCATTGCCTGGCCTTCTCGCCAGAACCTTTGATGCGCTGGCTAATCAAGAACCTATCAATCTTAGCCTCCATACCCACCTGTAGCAACAAATTCCAGATTTATCACCTTCTGGCTAAAGAAATCCCTCCATATCTCTGTTCTAAGCAGATGACCTTCAATCCTGAAGTTGTGCCCTCTTGTCCTGGACTCTCCCACCAAGGGAAACAACCTTTCTACATCTACTCTGTCCATGCCTTTCAACATTAAAAATATTTCCAATGAGATTCCCCTCTAATTCTCCTAAATTCCAATGAATACAGGCTAGGAGCTGTCAAACACTCCTGATATGATAACCCTTTCATTCCCGGAATCATCCTAGTGAACCTCTTTTGAATCCTCTCCAAAGGCAGCAAATCTTTTCTTAAATGAGGAATCCAAAACTGCCCACAGTACTCCAGGTAAGATGTCACGAGTGGCGTATAAAGCTTCAATGTCACATCCCTGCTCTTACTTTCTATTCCTCTTGAATGCTAGCATTACATTTGCCTCTTTCATCATGGCCTCAACCTGCAAGTTTACCTTCAGGCTATCCTGCACGAGGACTCCCAGGACCTTTTGCATTTGGGTACTTTCAATTTTCTACCCATTTAAAAATAGTCTGTCCATTTATTTATTCACTTAAACAATAGTCTGTCTGTTTGTTTATTTCTTATATACCTGAATTAATAAATGAAATGGATTAGAAGTGCTGGGATACTTGAATGAAGAATTTTTTGTATCTTGGAAACCCATGTTTTCTTGCCTCTGGAAAGTGATGTTTGCTTGGTGTTCACAAAGATTTTGCACATTTGAACTCAGTTATGTTGCAATGTCAAATTAGCTCCATGCAAAGGGACACATTTCGAGTATTGGAAAGAGCACAGAAAAGATCCATAAGGATGTTTTTGGGACTTGATGGCTTGAGGTCTGAGGCTGGATTGGCTGGAGCCTTGGAGTTTTGGAGGAGAATAAAATCATGAGGGGCAGTGAACGGTCACTGGCTTTCCCCATGAATCTAAAACTGGAGGACATAGGTTTATGGCAAGGGAGGGGACACATGTAGGGAGCTGAAAGGCAACATTTTAACATGGAGGGTGGTGGGTATGTGATAAAAGCTGCCAGAAGAAGTGGTAGAGGCTGGTACAATTGTGATGCTCAAAGGACATTTAGTTCAGTACTTGGATAGGGAATGTTTTGAAGGATATGGGTAAAATACAGGCGACTACTCAGATGGACAACCTGGTCAGCATGGATGAGTTGGGTTGAAGGTCTTGCTTCTGGGCTGCAGGACTTCATGTCTCTATCCAGGATCACTTGAGCTGTGAAGCAGCAACCCTACTAACTGAGCTTCCAATGCTTGCCAAGGCTGATGCAAAGATTCCTGTTGGATACAACCAGGCACTGATGCCGGCCCACTGATTTTTGGCCCATCAGACGTCTTCACTGTTAAGCCATTAGAAAGTGAGTGGCTAAAAATTACTGCGAGACTGACCATCACCCCCGTGAGCTGGGGAAACTCACCCGGCTCTCTAAAAGGTGCAGTGAGGTTGAGCTTACCAATAATATTGTGCCTGCAGTGAGGACATGTATGATGCTGCAGGAGCCAAGGATCCACACACTTCTTGTGGAATCGGTGAGTGCAAGGGATCACGCGGAGCTCCTGACAAGAAGTAGAAAGGAGAGAAGTTTTTCATAGTAAAATTATACATGCAGACAATTACAATGAATGACATTCGACTGACATGCAGTCAGAGGCCAGCTGTCACAACGAAATTGTATGAAATCTTAGTAATAAAATCTATTTTTTTGAATATTTTATTTTAAAAGTTTCAAACCACAATTACATTTTCAATTAAGAATGAATTAGATATATATATATCAATAAAAAGACAATACATGTGGTATATATAATCCTAATTCCCCCCCTCCCTCCTCACCACCCTCCTCTCCCCCACCCCCATCTACCCCCTAAAAATAAAAGAAGAGGAGGTTATCAAAGATACATACACAAATTCAAATCAACCGCTGTGAAACGGAAAGTTTAAATCATCAAACCAACATACTGTATATATAGGCTCCATATTTTCAGAAAAAAAATTATATTTATCACGTAAACTATGTTATTTTTTCAAGAGCAATACAAGATCTCAATTCAGTATGCCATCTTTGCATTCATAAATTCATATCTGATTTCCAAGTAATAGCTATATATTTCCTAGAAATAGCTAAAGCTAATTGTAAATATTCAATTTGATACATAGTGAATCTTAATTTTAAACAAACCATTTTAACATCTCCCAATATGAATAACATTGGATCCAACGGGAGTTTTAGCTTTAATGTTTACTCCAAAAATATTTTAATTTGTATCCAAAAAGATTTAATCTCAGTACATTGTTGAATGAAAAAAATGAACCTATCTCTCTATCACATCTAAAACACAAATCTGATGATATTAATTTAAATATTTTTATTTTTTGAGGGGTTAAATATAATTGATGTAAAAAATTATATTGTACTAATCTAAATCTTACATCAATAATTTTAGTCATATTATCTTTACATAACATTCTCCAATCATTTTCATCTATCTTTCTATTTAAATCAGTTTCCCTCCTCAATCTTGATTTATGAAAATTTGGTTTAGACATCTTTCTTTGAAGTAGTTTATACATTTCTGAAATAAATTTATTTGTATATCCTTTAGTAATTAACATTTCTAGTTCAGACTGTCCAGGTAATCTTAAATTTTGGCCTAACTCAGTTAGAAAAGCTTTAACTTGATAGTAACCAAAAAAAAGTATTATTAGGGACATTATATTTTTCATTCATTCATTGAAAAGAAATAAAATTACCAGCTTCAAAACAATCCTCCACTATTCTAATTCCTATTTGATTCCATATCTTCAAGAACAGATTATTAAGAATAAAAGGAAAGTTTATTTTGATATAAAGGTGTTTTATGGGAAATTATACCTTTCCCACCTATCTCATAGACTATTTTATTCCATAATTCAATTAAATGTTTCAATATAGGTGGATCTTAAGTACCCATTAATTCCATTTATAAATAAATTCTTGTATAAATTTTCATTTTAATACAAGTTACCTATTAAAGTTATAGTTAAATTATTCTATCATCTTTAAATTTATTGAGTAATGGTAAATAATTCAATTTATAGAAATTATCCAAATTTTTATCAATTTTAATGCCCAAATATTTAATTGCATTATATGACCATCTAAATTGGGGAATCTGTTTACATTGAATTATAATCCCCCTCAACCAATGGCATAATTTCACTTTTATCCCAGTTAATTTTATAATCAGATATTTCACCATATTATTTTACAATAAACACAAAGCATTTTCAGGATCTGTTTTATATAAATCAAAACATCATCAGCGAACAAATTAATCTTAAATTCCTCACTGTTAACTTTAATTCTTTTAACTTTAATAACTTGTCTTATTAATTGTGCTAAAGGTTCAATTGTCAAAACAAATAATGCTGGAGGCAGAGGATATCCGTGTCTAGTTGATCTAGTTAATGATAAAGCAGAAGAAATTTGTCCATTTGTCACCACTTTATCAGAATGATTTATAGCTTTAATCCAACTAATAAATACTGATCCAAATCCAATTTTTTTCCAAGCCTTTAAATAAAAAACTCCATTCTAATCTAATGATAAAACCAGTGCTACATCTGACTTCTTCTGAGATATATGAATTAAACTGGCTAACCATTTGAAGTCGTGCACGCGTGCACACACATGCACACGCTTTCAAAAAGGTGGCAGACTTGTGTTTGGACCTGTTGGTTTTGTGAATGCATTCAGCCACCTAAAGAGAAATATGGTGCTTATATCATTTTATCAGTTACTTTATTTGTTCTTTCACAAATTTTGCTCATTCATCTTTCTCTGTGCACTGCCCCTCTCCCACCCCATATTTTGCTGCCCATCCATCAGCTGTGAGCCTCCATGATCACGGGGCTACCTTCCAGCATCACCTTTGATCCAAGATGCCAAATCATTCCCACACACCACTTATTTGCCAGGTTGCAGTGGAGATAAATTCTGAGTCTTTGTTGGTCAGGTAAATCTGGAGGTGAGGTGGCATGGTAGATTGCGCTGCTTCTCTGGTGGCCCGGGGTCCTATCCTGATCTTTGGAACTGACTGTATAGTCTGCACGTTCTGACTGGACCAGGTGAGTTTCCACCAGTTGCTTTGGTTTCCATCCACATCTCTAGGATACACCAATTGGTAGATTAACTGTCTATTGTAAACTATCCTCAATGTGCTGATGGGTGACAGGAAAAATAAAGTGAATTTGATGGGCAGGGGATGAGAAGAATTTGATGAAACTAAGTGGGGAGATAGGATTGATGAGACTGCTCTAGGAGCCAGCATTGCCTCAATGGGCCGAATTATTTAATGCCAAGGGAAACCGGGAAACATTCATACAATTAAAACTGGAGCAAACCCGACATGTATACTTTTCTTTAAAAACATTTTCATCTCTTGGAATGTCCTACTAACAGAAACTGAGGAATATTTATTTTACTTTTAATGGAGAAAGTATGTCCACTCCTAGCAAGATTCTGATGCTGATCAAACTGACCATTCTGGTCATTACACACTGGGTGAACTTCATGGACCTGCTTTAGATTTTAACAATGCTGTACCCACCTCTCCGTCCACATATTTTTCCAAGCAGATCGCACAATCTGCTGTCGAGGTGCTGCTCAGTGTGTCTGACGTACTGCAGTTGCTTTCTCGAGGAACTTTGCTCTTTGACTTGAATTTTCTCGTCTCCATTTTCTCGAGGGCTTGGAGAGCCATCCTGTTCATTGAGCTCTAAGGGAGGAACGAGAGATTCAGGTGTCAGGGGCAGCGCCGGGATTTAGGTGGAGCCGCTTTTGGAGAGGCACGTCGTAGCATAAATCCCAACCGGGGGTGCGAAGTCCATTTTCGTGATTAACGCAATTTCACTCAAACGTGATCTGACAATCCATCTTACTTTGGATTACGTTGACTTTGGATCCTGTAGCATTAAAACAATGGCACTCTTACATGATCCAGGTACGTTGGCATTAAGTTACCCATTTATGAATTAGATATTGGATCTTCTGCACTGTTGGTCAAATAGTGTGTTCAATTGCCTTGCCTGATGAGCGATTATTGAATGTTGATAGTGAATAATAAACTCTATACTGCTTTAGTGCTAATGAAAACTGGTGCCAGTCTTCCCCTCACCTGTACATTTAGAGTCATGATCCTAGCTATAACAGCACAGAAACAGGCCCTTCAGCCTAATTTGTACAGCCAGCCAAGTTGTTTCTCTGAGCCTGCAGTTAGTTCATAATCCCTATACCTTTCATATCCATGTGTCTGTCTAAATGTCTTTTAAAGGTTATAATTGTTCCAGCCTCAACCACCCCTTCTGGCAGCTTGTTCTTTATATCCATCACTCTCTGTGTAAAAAAAGTCACCATGCAGTTCACCTTAAAATCTCCCCTGCTCTCCTTAAATCTAGTTTTAGACTCCTCTACTCCGGGTAAAAGAAAATCTGTGACCATTCCACTTAACTATGTCCTTCATGATTCTATATACTTCCAGTAGGGGAGAGGCCATTCATGCCAATCAGCACGTGAACCCTCATTGCTTTCTCCTTCTTTACTGTGCCAGAAGACTGAGGGCATCTATCTCATCCTTCATTCCATGCCTAGCATCTGGTAACTGGCCACCAAGTGCCAGTCAAACCATCTCCACGTCTGGTGTTTGTGGGTCCTCCTGGATAGAGGTACCAACTTGTTCTGAGGAAGTCACTGCACAAGTTTATACCCATTTGGACTTCAAGGCACCTCCACTATCCTACACCATCCTTAAAAAAAAGCTTTGCTGCAGGGTGGTAACGGCTTCAGCCAGAAAAAAGTGTTCAATGAACTGCTCAAAGCCCCGCGTTTGTGATGGAGCTGCAAACTCTCTGTGTGGTTGGTGAAAGTCTCCCCCAAAATATTCAAATTTGAGAAATCAGACTATAAGGCACACCAGTTCAATGAGGCAAACATGTGCGATGTGTAATACAATCGTAAGGCTATTCCCCCTCACCAGATCTATAATTTCATTCTGCCACTGTTCCATTACTGTTTGTGCAATTTTTACAAGTTATTTAAATTACAGACATGAAACATTGCCCGAGAGATTCTTCCAGTTTGGCACAGACTTGCTAATGTGTTAGAGCTTGAGAGCCCACCTGTTCTACTTTAGTATGAGGTCCTCAGTAGGGAGATTCTGATCTAGTCCAGGACCATGGTTCTGAAGAGGAAGAAGTTAGGTTGGACATGAGATTTGTGGTAAATTTATATAGAGGCATAGAGGAGCAGGGCAAGAAATAGACGATAAGATGTGATTGGGTCGTAGTTGACGATAAGAATCAGATATGTATGCGATCCCAAAATATTAAGGTGAGACTGGCATAGGACGTGAGGGCAAACAGGAGAATTGTGGACTGTGGATTTCAGAAGGATTAAGAATGATCACCCTCCACTACATATCAATAACTCTGTAGTAATCACTTAAGTAGTGACCAATCCTGGACAACCAACATCTCCTCGCTTGTCAGGAAAGCTCAATAGTGACTGCACTTCCTGAGAAGACTGAGGCAGGCAAGGCTACCGGCCACAATCCTGTCAACTTTCTACAAGAACTTTATCAAGAGTGTCCTGGCCAGCTGCTTCACAGTGTGATGCAGTTGCTGTAGAGCACTGGATAAGAAGTCAATCCACAGGACCATAAGATCGGCAGAGAGGATCACTGGGGTCTCTGTCCCACCTCAGCACCCACCTCACCCCATCCCCACATTGATATGATCTACTGGGATTGTTGTCTGAAGAGGGCTCACAAATTGTTAAGGACCTGCCTATAGCAGCTCCCAGGAACTCCTGTCGGAAAAGTGATAATGAAGTATCAGAGCCAGATCCACCAAGCTGAGAAACAGCTTTTGTCCACAGGCAGTGAGACTGATGATCTGCTCATACAAACCCTATGAGAATCTACTATTATTTAACAATACTCTACATATTTTTATATATGTACTGCATATAAATCGCTTGTAAATATGTGCATTACGTGTTTGCATGTTTTTACACCAAGGACTGAAGAATGCCATTTTGTCCAGTTGTACATAACAATAAACTTCAGCTTGAACTTAAATATTTAAGAAAGGATGTAGTGCAGTGTAATAGATACCTCTGGCATCTCAGCACTAGATTAGGAAGGCCTGTAACCAACCCCCAAGCAGATCTCTGTTCTTGGGTGACCAAGGTGCTTATAGGTGTTACACACACACACACACACACACACACACACACACACACACACACACACACACACACACACACACACACACACCACACACACACACACTTGGAAGTGCAGGTTATGTTCAGAAAGGAACTACCATGTTTCGAAATTGGGCTTCACAATTTAGATATGTTGTGAATAAAATTGCTGTGTTAATGAGTAGCCCATAAAATACTTTGCTGGGTCATTCCAATTCGTTAAGTCAGTGCAGGCTCTATAAGCTTCACAAAAAAAAAATCCAAGTCAATGTGTTCATGCATCTGAATGTTAACCTTTGCGATCCCATGAGTGTGAAATGGCCTCTAAGGTTAACCTGACAATGGACCTGTGCTTGAATAGACTTAGATTAGCCTTGGTTGCATTTTTAGTGATCCGAGCTGCCATATTGCATGTGCTGTAAATAGTATGTGGATGATAACAAAGAAACAGTCCATGAGAAGTCACTTGCATGTGCTTGTTATGCAAGTGCAAGAACCCTGATCTCTGTCCATCATTCTCATCGTAGCCCTTATAACAATAACTCACCTTCATCCAAAGAAAGTTCAATTTCACTTATTCACAGCACTAGTTTAGGTGCAAGGGGAAGGATTATATCTGCAGTTATGATCAGCAACACTAATTGCATGTGTTTGCATGTTTCTGATTTCAGCTTTTATAAGTTTTTGCTACTCAGATCAGTGTACAACTACAGTATATTAAATAGGAATCTCTGCAACTTGAACTGACTGCAAACAGAACTGGTAAAGTTCAATGAAGCACTAGATAGGTCATTGTGATTGATGTGGATGGTGCAGGGCAGGAGGTACCAGACCTACAGCATGTCCACTGCCTCTTCTGCTTCACGTCTCTCACTTTCTTTGAGTTCAACTGTGGATGTTCCAACCTATTATATTCATGCTCAATGCTAAAAAGCCACCTTCTCCACATTTCCTCTTTTAGCTCATTGTGTCCCACAACCCAGCAAATATCTGTCCAGTTCTGTGAGCTTGTTGGGAGATTTTCTGGCTTTAGGAGGACATTTACCTTCTTGATCAAGGAGCTCAACCTGAACATGTGCTGCAAGTCGCAAACATACAAAAGGTACTGCAGCAAAACCAATAATCTGCTATTCGATTACAGTAAAAACCCCAGTATCCGGCACCTACAGAGATTGGTAGATGCCGGATAAGTGAATTTGCCAGTTGCTTGAGATTGTGTTTTGCATGATTGGTGAACTAACCACTAGGGGGCGGCAATGTTAAACTTTCATATTTTTTACCCATTTATTTTCCGTGATTTATTTTTGCCAGTTGCTTGAGGTCCGGATTACAGGGATCTTACTCCATTTGGAAAGCCCAACCATTTGGCTTAGCAGGTCTAATTCCCCTGCTCCCTATTAACTCATCAGGACCCCATTTATGTACTCACTCTAAAATGACCAGGTTCACTGGGAAATTTACCATAATATTGTATAACATTACATTTTTTTTTCATGATACTGCACAGTAGAAGCAGATTCTGGCCATTCAAGCCTGTGCCATCTAATTACACCCAATAAACCTACAACCCTGTACATTTTGGGGGTGGGGGGGAAAGAAAACCACGGAAAGACCCACGTGGGTCATGGGGAGAATGTACAAACTCCTTACAGACAGCACTGGGTTTGAACCCACGTCACTGGTGCTCCAATAGTCTTGTGCTAGCCACGGCGCTTACTGTGCTGCTCAGTGATTTATAAAGTGAATTGTGGCCTGGAAAATCTGCCAGTCTGGCATCACAGATGTCCAGAGTGTGCTGGATTATCAGAGTTTTACTGGAACCAGTGACTGAGCTCTTCCAAAGCCTTTGGCACCTGCACTAATCTTGCCAGATCAGTTCTAAAAGACTTCCATTCAGTCGCTTACCTGACTCCTGCGTTGTTTGAGCTTGATTTTAATGAGTAGAACCAGACAGACAAGGGAAACCACCACGAAAAAAGCCAGGAAGATCCCCATATCAAAGTATTCCGTGGGCTGCTGGTGAGGCAGAAGCAAGGAAATATGTTCAGAGATGCCATTAATCAAATGAATTGTTGAAAGAATTATAATATTGTTAAAGTAAGCAGATCCAGCCAACAACAATGCCTTGATTAGTGACAAAGAAATTAATTCAAGGTCATTCACTTCATACATTCACTCCAGTCATCATATAAATCTTTAAAGCTATGCTAATATAGTCGGACTGTGATTTTAATTCTCATTTTCAGAATCAGAAACAATTAGCATTATAGATAGATGGCTCCCTGCTTCCCTGTTTTATTAAAATCTCAATCACAAGAAAAGTACAGCAAAAAATTCTTGTTTGTTCACTGCTAAATGGAAATTGAGAACTTGGAATATATCCTGAATAAAATATGCATTATCTGCCAATATTCAATTAGCGGAAGCATTTTCAAAATTATAATTACTGTATTGGTCATCTCTATAGAGTTGCTCATAAGAATATAGACGTTGTTTGACTAATTACCTGCTGGCAAATCAAATTCTTCATGTGTATTAATACTTTGAAAGACCGTGGCTTTCCTTCCAGCTGGCCCCAAGGCCCATTTCTCATTTCAAGTGAATCAGTTCCTTTCTAACACTGGTGCAATCCCCTTCCCACCTTCTCCTCAACTGAGGTCTCAATGATGAGTTAACACATTGATGTCAGTAGCCCACGCAGCGCAGACAGCAGCTCCTGATGAAGTGAACCCAAAACACCAGTTACAATTGCTGGAAATCTCTCATTATGTGGGATAAATAATGCAGACCTGATGGTTTTTGAAGCTGATTTTGCAAGGAATCTTCTAATCCATTGCTTATAGATTCAGGAACGAGCCACATTCAAATACATTCTCAACGAAGACCCGCCAGAATGACCTTCTATCCATCAAACGGTGTGTTAT
>NC_091472.1:154021400-154209563 GCF_036971445.1 Narcine bancroftii | reverse complement strand
TCCCTGCCTCTGATTCCCTGCCTCTGATTCCCCATATCTGATTCCCCGCCTCTGATTCCCCAACTCTGATTCCCCGCCTCTGATTCCCCAGCTCTGAATCCCCGCCTCTGATTCCCCGCGTCTGATTCCCTGCCTCTGATTCCCCGCCTCTGATTCCCCATCTGTGATTCACAACCTCTGATGCCCCACCTCTGATTCCCCATATCTGATTCCCCGCCTCTGTTTCCCCGCCTCTGATTCCCCGCCTCTGATTCCCCATATCTGATTCCCCGCCTCTGATTGCCCACCTCTGATTCCCCGCGTCTGATTCCCTGCCTCTGATTCACCGCCTCTGATTCCCCATCTCTGGTTCACCACCTCTGATTCCCGGCCTCTGATTCCCCATCTCTGATTGCGCACATCCGATTCCCTGCCTATGATTCCCCACCTCTGATTCCTCGCCTCTGATTCCCCATATCTGATTCCCTGCCTTTGTTTCCCCGCCTCTGATTCCCCATATGTGATTCCCCATTCTGTTTCCACGCCTCTGATTCCCCGCCTCTGTTTCCCCATCTCTGATTCACCGCCTTTGATTCGCCACCTCTGATTCCCCATATCTGATTCCCCACCTCTGTTTCCCCGCCTCTGATTCCCCGCCTCTGATTCTCCATATCTCATTCCCCGCCTCTGAATCCCCATCTCTGATTCCCGGACTCTGATTCCCCACCTCTGATTCCCGGCCTATTATTCCCAGCATCTGATTCCCGGCCTCTGATTCCCGGCCTCTAATTCCCCGCTTCTGATTCTGATTCCCTGCCTCTGATTCCCCATCTCTGATTCCGCACATCTGATTCCCTGCCTCTGATTCCCCACCTCTGATTCCCCATATCTGATTCCCCGCCTCTGTTTCCCCGCCTCTGATTCCCCGCCTCTGTTTCCCCATATCTAATTCCCCACCTCTGATTCCCCAACTCTGATTCCCCGCATCTGATTCCCCAGCTCTGATTCCCCACCTCTGATTCCCCGCATCCGATTCCCCATGTCTGATTCCCTTCCTCTGTTTCCCCGCCTCTGATTCCCCGCCTCTGTTTCCCCATATCTGATTCCCCGCCTCTGATTCCCCAGCTCTGATTCCCTGCCTCTGATTCCCCGCGTTCTATTCCCTGCCTCTGATTCCCCGCCTGTGATTCCCCATCTCTGATTCACCACCTCTGATTCCCTACCTCTGATTCCCCATATCTAATTCCCCGCCTCTGTTTGCCCGCCTCTGATTCCCCGCCTCTGTTTCCCCATATCTGATTCCCCGCCTCTGAATCCCCAACTCTGATTCCCTGCCTCTGATTCACCAGCTCTGATTCCCCGCCTTTGATTCCCCACCTCTGACTCCCCATTTCTGATTCCGCACATCCGATTCCCTGCCTCTGATTCCACGACTCTGATTCCCCACCTCTGATTCCCCAGCTCTTATTCCCCGCCTCTGATTCCCCGCGTCTGATTCCCTGCCTCTGATTCCCCGCCTCTGATTCCCCATCTCTGATTCCCCACCTCTGATTCCCCGTGTCTGATTCCCTGCCTCTGATTCCCCGCCTCTGATTCCCCGCCTCTGATTCCCTGCAACTGATTCCCCGCCCCTGATTCCCCACCTCTGATTCCCCATATCTTATTCCCCGCCTCTGTTTCCCCCCCTCTGATTCCCAGCCTCTGATTCCCCATATCCGATTCCCTGCCTCTGATTCCCCATATCTGATTCCCCGCCTCTATTTCCCCGCCTCTGATTCACCGCCTCTGATTCCCCATATCTGATTCCCCGGCTCTGATTGCCCACCTCTGATTCCCCGCCTCTGATTCGCCAGCTCTGATTCCCCGCCTCCGAATCCCCGCATCTGATTCCCTGCCTCTGATTCGCCACCTCTGATTCCCCATATCTGAATCCCCACCTCTGTTTCCCCGCCTCTGATTCCCCGCCTCTGATTCTCCATATCTCATTCCCCGCCTCTGAATCCCCATCTCTGATTCCCGGACTCTGATTCCCCACCTCTGATTCCCGGCCTCTTATTCCCAGCATCTGATTCCCGGCCTCTGATTCCCGGCCTCTGATTCCCCGCTTCTGATTCTGATACCCTGCCTCTGATTCCCCATCTCTGATTCCGCACATCTGATTCCCTGCCTCTGATTCCCCATCTCTGATTCCGCACATCTGATTCCCCGCCTCTGTTTCCCCGCCTCTGATTCCCCGCCTCTGTTTCCCCATATCTAATTCCCCACCTCTGATGCCCCAACTCTGATTCCCCGCATCCGATTCCCCATGTCTGATTCCCCGCCTCTGTTTCCCCGCCTCTGATTCCCCGCCTCTGTTTCCCCATATCTGATTCCCCGCCTCTGATTCCCCAGCTCTGATTCCCTGCCTCTGATTCCCCGCGTTCTATTCCCTGCCACTGATTCCCCGCCTGTGATTCCCCATCTCTGATTCACCACCTCTGATTCCCCACCTCTGATTCCCCATATCTAATTCCCCGCCTCTGTTTGCCCGCCTCTGATTTCCCGCCTCTGTTTCCCCATATCTGATTCCCCGCCTCTGAATCCCCAACTCTGATTCCCTGCCTCTGATTCACCAGCTCTGATTCCCCGCCTTTGATTCCCCCCGTCTGATTCCCAGCCTCTGAATCCCCGTGTCTGATTTCCTGCCTCAGATTCCCTGCCTCTGATTCCCCATCTCTGATTCACCGCCTCTGATTCCCCACCTCTGATTCCCCATTTCTGATTCCGCACATCCGATTCCCTGCCTCTGATTCCCCGACTCTGATTCCCCAGCTCTGATTCCCCAGCTCTGATTCCCCGCCTCTGATTCCCCGCGTCTGATTCCCTGCCTCTGATTCCCCGCCTCTGATTCCCCAGCTCTGATTCCCCGCCTCTGATTCCCCGCGTCTGATTCCCTGCCTCTGATTCCCCGCCTCTGATTCCCCATCTCTGATTCCCCACCTCTGATTCCCCGTGTCTGATTCCCTGCCTCTGATTCCCCGCCTCTGATTCCCCGCCTCTGATTCCCTGCCACTGATTCCCCGCCCCTGATTCCCCACCTCTGATTCCCCATATCTTATTCCCCGCCTCTGTTTCCCCCCCTCTGATTCCCAGCCTCTGATTCCCCATATCTGATTCCCTGCCTCTGATTCCCCATATCTGATTCCCCGCCTCTATTTCCCCATATCTGCTTCGCCGCCTCTGATTCCCCAACTCTGATTCCCCGCCTCTGATTCCCCAGCTCTGATTCCCCGCCTCTGATTCCCCATCTGTGATTCACAACCTCTGATGCCCCACCTCTGATTCCCCATATCTGATTCCCCGCCTCTGTTTCCCCGCCTCTGATTCCCCGCCTCTGATTCCCCATATCTGATTCCCCGCCTCTGATTGCCCACCTCTGATTCCCCGCGTCTGATTCCCTGCCTCTGATTCACCGCCTCTGATTCCCCATCTCTGGTTCACCACCTCTGATTCCCGGCCTCTGATTCCCCATCTCTGATTCCACACATCCGATTCCCTGCCTATGATTCCCCACCTCTGATTCCCCACCTCTGATTCCCCATATCTGATTCCCTGCCTCTGTTTCCCCGCCTCTGATTCCCCATATGTGATTCCCCACCTCTGTTTCCACGCCTCTGATTCCCCGCCTCTGTTTCCCCATCTCTGATTCACCGCCTTTGATTCGCCACCTCTGATTCCCCATATCTGATTCCCCACCTCTGTTTCCAAGCCTCTGATTCCCCGCCTCTGATTCTCCATATCTCATTCCCCGCCTCTGAATCCCCATCTCTGATTCCCGAACTCTGATTCCCCACCTCTGATTCCCGGCCTCTTATTCCCAGCATCTGATTCCCGGCCTCTGATTCCCGGCCTCTAATTCCCCGCTTCTGATTCTGATTCCCTGCCTCTGAATCCCCATCTCTGATTCCGCTCATCTGATTCCCTGCCTCTGATTCCCCACCTCTGATTCCCCATCTCTGATTCCCCGCCTCTGTTTCCCCGCCTCTGATTCCCCGCCTCTGTTTCCCCATATCTAATTCCCCACCTCTGATGCCCCAACTCTGATTCCCCGCCTCTGATTCCCCAGCTCTGATTCCCCACCTCTGATTCCCCGCATCCGATTCCCCATGTCTGATTCCCTGCCTCTGTTTCCCCGCCTCTGATTCCCCGCCTCTGTTTCCCCATATCTGATTCCCCGCCTCTGATTCCCCAGCTCTGATTCCCTGCCTCTGATTCCCCGCATTCTATTCCCTGCCTCTGATTCCCCGCCTGTGATTCCCCATCTCTGATTCACCACATCTGATTCCCCACCTCTGATTCCCCATATCTAATTCCCCGCCTCTGTTTGCCCGCCTCTGATTCCCCGCCTCTGTTTCCCCATATCTGATTCCCAGCCTCTGAATCCCCGTGTCTGATTTCCTGCCTCTGATTCCCCGCCTCTGATTCCCCATCTCTGATTCACCACCTCTGAATCCCCACCTCTGATTCCCCATCTCTGATTCCGCACATCCGATTCCCTGCCTCTGATTCCCCGACTCTGATTCCCCACCTCTGATTCCCCAGCTCTGATTCCCCGCCTCTGATTCCCGCGTCTGATTCCCTGCCTCTGATTCCCCGCCTCTGATTCCCCATCTCTGATTCCCCACCTCTGATTCCCCGTGTCTGATTCCCTGCCTCTGAATCCCCGCCTCTGATTCCCCGCCTCTGATTCCCTGCCACTGATTCCCCACCACTGATTCCCCACCTCTGATTCCCCATATCTTATTCCCCGCCTCTGTTTCCCCCACTCTGATTCCCAGCCTCTGATTCCCCATATCTGATTCCCCGCCTCTGATTCCCCATATCTGATTCCCCACCTCTAACTCCCCATTTCTGATTCCGCACATCCGATTCCCTGCCTCTGATTCCCCGACTCTGATTCCCCACCTCTGATTCCCCAGCTCTTATTCCCCGCCTCTGATTCCCCGCGTCTGATTCCCTGCCTCTGATTCCCTGCCTCTGATTCCCCATATCTGATTCCCCGCCTCTGATTCCCCAACTCTGATTCCCCGCCTCTGATTCCCCAGCTCTGAATCCCCGCCTCTGATTCCCCGCGTCTGATTCCCTGCCTCTGATTCCCCGCCTCTGATTCCCCATCTGTGATTCACAACCTCTGATGCCCCACCTCTGATTCCCCATATCTGATTCCCCGCCTCTGTTTCCCCGCCTCTGATTCCCCGCCTCTGATTCCCCATATCTGATTCCCCGCCTCTGATTGCCCACCTCTGATTCCCCGCGTCTGATTCCCTGCCTCTGATTCACCGCCTCTGATTCCCCATCTCTGGTTCACCACCTCTGATTCCCGGCCTCTGATTCCCCATCTCTGATTGCGCACATCCGATTCCCTGCCTATGATTCCCCACCTCTGATTCCTCGCCTCTGATTCCCCATATCTGATTCCCTGCCTTTGTTTCCCCGCCTCTGATTCCCCATATGTGATTCCCCATTCTGTTTCCACGCCTCTGATTCCCCGCCTCTGTTTCCCCATCTCTGATTCACCGCCTTTGATTCGCTACCTCTGATTCCCCATATCTGATTCCCCACCTCTGTTTCCCCGCCTCTGATTCCCCGCCTCTGATTCCCCATATGTGATTCCCCATTCTGTTTCCACGCCTCTGATTCCCCGCCTCTGTTTCCCCATCTCTGATTCACCGCCTTTGATTCGCCACCTCTGATTCCCCATATCTGATTCCCCACCTCTGTTTCCCCGCCTCTGATTCCCCGCCTCTGATTCTCCATATCTCATTCCCCGCCTCTGAATCCCCATCTCTGATTCCCGGACTCTGATTCCCCACCTCTGATTCCCGGCCTCTTATTCCCAGCATCTGATTCCCGGCCTCTGATTCCCGGCCTCTAATTCCCCGCTTCTGATTCTGATTCCCTGCCTCTGATTCCCCATCTCTGATTCCGCACATCTGATTCCCTGCCTCTGATTCCCCACCTCTGATTCCCCATATCTGATTCCCCGCCTCTGTTTCCCCGCCTCTGATTCCCCGCCTCTGTTTCCCCATATCTAATTCCCCACCTCTGATTCCCCAACTCTGATTCCCCGCATCTGATTCCCCAGCTCTGATTCCCCACCTCTGATTCCCCGCATCCGATTCCCCATGTCTGATTCCCTTCCTCTGTTTCCCCGCCTCTGATTCCCCGCCTCTGTTTCCCCATATCTGATTCCCCGCCTCTGATTCCCCAGCTCTGATTCCCTGCCTCTGATTCCCCGCGTTCTATTCCCTGCCTCTGATTCCCCGCCTGTGATTCCCCATCTCTGATTCACCACCTCTGATTCCCTACCTCTGATTCCCCATATCTAATTCCCCGCCTCTGTTTGCCCGCCTCTGATTCCCCGCCTCTGTTTCCCCATATCTGATTCCCCGCCTCTGAATCCCCAACTCTGATTCCCTGCCTCTGATTCACCAGCTCTGATTCCCCGCCTTTGATTCCCCACCTCTGACTCCCCATTTCTGATTCCGCACATCCGATTCCCTGCCTCTGATTCCACGACTCTGATTCCCCACCTCTGATTCCCCAGCTCTTATTCCCCGCCTCTGATTCCCCGCGTCTGATTCCCTGCCTCTGATTCCCCGCCTCTGATTCCCCATCTCTGATTCCCCACCTCTGATTCCCCGTGTCTGATTCCCTGCCTCTGATTCCCCGCCTCTGATTCCCCGCCTCTGATTCCCTGCAACTGATTCCCCGCCCCTGATTCCCCACCTCTGATTCCCCATATCTTATTCCCCGCCTCTGTTTCCCCCCCTCTGATTCCCAGCCTCTGATTCCCCATATCTGATTCCCTGCCTCTGATTCCCCATATCTGATTCCCCGCCTCTATTTCCCCGCCTCTGATTCACCGCCTCTGATTCCCCATATCTGATTCCCCGGCTCTGATTGCCCACCTCTGATTCCCCGCCTCTGATTCGCCAGCTCTGATTCCCCGCCTCCGAATCCCCGCATCTGATTCCCTGCCTCTGATTCGCCACCTCTGATTCCCCATATCTGAATCCCCACCTCTGTTTCCCCGCCTCTGATTCCCCGCCTCTGATTCTCCATATCTCATTCCCCGCCTCTGAATCCCCATCTCTGATTCCCGGACTCTGATTCCCCACCTCTGATTCCCGGCCTCTTATTCCCAGCATCTGATTCCCGGCCTCTGATTCCCGGCCTCTGATTCCCCGCTTCTGATTCTGATACCCTGCCTCTGATTCCCCATCTCTGATTCCGCACATCTGATTCCCTGCCTCTGATTCCCCATCTCTGATTCCGCACATCTGATTCCCCGCCTCTGTTTCCCCGCCTCTGATTCCCCGCCTCTGTTTCCCCATATCTAATTCCCCACCTCTGATGCCCCAACTCTGATTCCCCGCATCCGATTCCCCATGTCTGATTCCCCGCCTCTGTTTCCCCGCCTCTGATTCCCCGCCTCTGTTTCCCCATATCTGATTCCCCGCCTCTGATTCCCCAGCTCTGATTCCCTGCCTCTGATTCCCCGCGTTCTATTCCCTGCCACTGATTCCCCGCCTGTGATTCCCCATCTCTGATTCACCACCTCTGATTCCCCACCTCTGATTCCCCATATCTAATTCCCCGCCTCTGTTTGCCCGCCTCTGATTTCCCGCCTCTGTTTCCCCATATCTGATTCCCCGCCTCTGAATCCCCAACTCTGATTCCCTGCCTCTGATTCACCAGCTCTGATTCCCCGCCTTTGATTCCCCCCGTCTGATTCCCAGCCTCTGAATCCCCGTGTCTGATTTCCTGCCTCAGATTCCCCGCCTCTGATTCCCCATCTCTGATTCACCGCCTCTGATTCCCCACCTCTGATTCCCCATTTCTGATTCCGCACATCCGATTCCCTGCCTCTGATTCCCCGACTCTGATTCCCCAGCTCTGATTCCCCAGCTCTGATTCCCCGCCTCTGATTCCCCGCGTCTGATTCCCTGCCTCTGATTCCCCGCCTCTGATTCCCCAGCTCTGATTCCCCGCCTCTGATTCCCCGCGTCTGATTCCCTGCCTCTGATTCCCCGCCTCTGATTCCCCATCTCTGATTCCCCACCTCTGATTCCCCGTGTCTGATTCCCTGCCTCTGATTCCCCGCCTCTGATTCCCCGCCTCTGATTCCCTGCCACTGATTCCCCGCCCCTGATTCCCCACCTCTGATTCCCCATATCTTATTCCCCGCCTCTGTTTCCCCCCCTCTGATTCCCAGCCTCTGATTCCCCATATCTGATTCCCTGCCTCTGATTCCCCATATCTGATTCCCCGCCTCTATTTCCCCATATCTGCTTCGCCGCCTCTGATTCCCCAACTCTGATTCCCCGCCTCTGATTCCCCAGCTCTGATTCCCCGCCTCTGATTCCCCATCTGTGATTCACAACCTCTGATGCCCCACCTCTGATTCCCCATATCTGATTCCCCGCCTCTGTTTCCCCGCCTCTGATTCCCCGCCTCTGATTCCCCATATCTGATTCCCCGCCTCTGATTGCCCACCTCTGATTCCCCGCGTCTGATTCCCTGCCTCTGATTCACCGCCTCTGATTCCCCATCTCTGGTTCACCACCTCTGATTCCCGGCCTCTGATTCCCCATCTCTGATTCCACACATCCGATTCCCTGCCTATGATTCCCCACCTCTGATTCCCCACCTCTGATTCCCCATATCTGATTCCCTGCCTCTGTTTCCCCGCCTCTGATTCCCCATATGTGATTCCCCACCTCTGTTTCCACGCCTCTGATTCCCCGCCTCTGTTTCCCCATCTCTGATTCACCGCCTTTGATTCGCCACCTCTGATTCCCCATATCTGATTCCCCACCTCTGTTTCCAAGCCTCTGATTCCCCGCCTCTGATTCTCCATATCTCATTCCCCGCCTCTGAATCCCCATCTCTGATTCCCGAACTCTGATTCCCCACCTCTGATTCCCGGCCTCTTATTCCCAGCATCTGATTCCCAGCCTCTGAATCCCCGTGTCTGATTTCCTGCCTCTGATTCCCCGCCTCTGATTCCCCATCTCTGATTCACCACCTCTGAATCCCCACCTCTGATTCCCCATCTCTGATTCCGCACATCCGATTCCCTGCCTCTGATTCCCCGCCTCTGATTCCCCATCTCTGATTCCCCACCTCTGATTCCCCGTGTCTGATTCCCTGCCTCTGAATCCCCGCCTCTGATTCCCCGCCTCTGATTCCCTGCCACTGATTCCCCACCACTGATTCCCCACCTCTGATTCCCCATATCTTATTCCCCGCCTCTGTTTCCCCCACTCTGATTCCCAGCCTCTGATTCCCCATATCTGATTCCCCGCCTCTGATTCCCCATATCTGATTCCCCACCTCTAACTCCCCATTTCTGATTCCGCACATCCGATTCCCTGCCTCTGATTCCCCGACTCTGATTCCCCACCTCTGATTCCCCAGCTCTTATTCCCCGCCTCTGATTCCCCGCGTCTGATTCCCTGCCTCTGATTCCCTGCCTCTGATTCCCCATATCTGATTCCCCGCCTCTGATTCCCCAACTCTGATTCCCCGCCTCTGATTCCCCAGCTCTGAATCCCCGCCTCTGATTCCCCGCGTCTGATTCCCTGCCTCTGATTCCCCGCCTCTGATTCCCCATCTGTGATTCACAACCTCTGATGCCCCACCTCTGATTCCCCATATCTGATTCCCCGCCTCTGTTTCCCCGCCTCTGATTCCCCGCCTCTGATTCCCCATATCTGATTCCCCGCCTCTGATTGCCCACCTCTGATTCCCCGCGTCTGATTCCCTGCCTCTGATTCACCGCCTCTGATTCCCCATCTCTGGTTCACCACCTCTGATTCCCGGCCTCTGATTCCCCATCTCTGATTGCGCACATCCGATTCCCTGCCTATGATTCCCCACCTCTGATTCCTCGCCTCTGATTCCCCATATCTGATTCCCTGCCTTTGTTTCCCCGCCTCTGATTCCCCATATGTGATTCCCCATTCTGTTTCCACGCCTCTGATTCCCCGCCTCTGTTTCCCCATCTCTGATTCACCGCCTTTGATTCGCCACCTCTGATTCCCCATATCTGATTCCCCACCTCTGTTTCCCCGCCTCTGATTCCCCGCCTCTGATTCTCCATATCTCATTCCCCGCCTCTGAATCCCCATCTCTGATTCCCGGACTCTGATTCCCCACCTCTGATTCCCGGCCTCTTATTCCCAGCATCTGATTCCCGGCCTCTGATTCCCGGCCTCTAATTCCCCGCTTCTGATTCTGATTCCCTGCCTCTGATTCCCCATCTCTGATTCCGCACATCTGATTCCCTGCCTCTGATTCCCCACCTCTGATTCCCCATATCTGATTCCCCGCCTCTGTTTCCCCGCCTCTGATTCCCCGCCTCTGTTTCCCCATATCTAATTCCCCACCTCTGATTCCCCAACTCTGATTCCCCGCATCTGATTCCCCAGCTCTGATTCCCCACCTCTGATTCCCCGCATCCGATTCCCCATGTCTGATTCCCTTCCTCTGTTTCCCCGCCTCTGATTCCCCGCCTCTGTTTCCCCATATCTGATTCCCCGCCTCTGATTCCCCAGCTCTGATTCCCTGCCTCTGATTCCCCGCGTTCTATTCCCTGCCTCTGATTCCCCGCCTGTGATTCCCCATCTCTGATTCACCACCTCTGATTCCCTACCTCTGATTCCCCATATCTAATTCCCCGCCTCTGTTTGCCCGCCTCTGATTCCCCGCCTCTGTTTCCCCATATCTGATTCCCCGCCTCTGAATCCCCAACTCTGATTCCCTGCCTCTGATTCACCAGCTCTGATTCCCCGCCTTTGATTCCCCACCTCTGACTCCCCATTTCTGATTCCGCACATCCGATTCCCTGCCTCTGATTCCACGACTCTGATTCCCCACCTCTGATTCCCCAGCTCTTATTCCCCGCCTCTGATTCCCCGCGTCTGATTCCCTGCCTCTGATTCCCCGCCTCTGATTCCCCATCTCTGATTCCCCACCTCTGATTCCCCGTGTCTGATTCCCTGCCTCTGATTCCCCGCCTCTGATTCCCCGCCTCTGATTCCCTGCAACTGATTCCCCGCCCCTGATTCCCCACCTCTGATTCCCCATATCTTATTCCCCGCCTCTGTTTCCCCCCCTCTGATTCCCAGCCTCTGATTCCCCATATCTGATTCCCTGCCTCTGATTCCCCATATCTGATTCCCCGCCTCTATTTCCCCGCCTCTGATTCACCGCCTCTGATTCCCCATATCTGATTCCCCGGCTCTGATTGCCCACCTCTGATTCCCCGCCTCTGATTCGCCAGCTCTGATTCCCCGCCTCCGAATCCCCGCATCTGATTCCCTGCCTCTGATTCGCCACCTCTGATTCCCCATATCTGAATCCCCACCTCTGTTTCCCCGCCTCTGATTCCCCGCCTCTGATTCTCCATATCTCATTCCCCGCCTCTGAATCCCCATCTCTGATTCCCGGACTCTGATTCCCCACCTCTGATTCCCGGCCTCTTATTCCCAGCATCTGATTCCCGGCCTCTGATTCCCGGCCTCTGATTCCCCGCTTCTGATTCTGATACCCTGCCTCTGATTCCCCATCTCTGATTCCGCACATCTGATTCCCTGCCTCTGATTCCCCATCTCTGATTCCGCACATCTGATTCCCCGCCTCTGTTTCCCCGCCTCTGATTCCCCGCCTCTGTTTCCCCATATCTAATTCCCCACCTCTGATGCCCCAACTCTGATTCCCCGCATCCGATTCCCCATGTCTGATTCCCCGCCTCTGTTTCCCCGCCTCTGATTCCCCGCCTCTGTTTCCCCATATCTGATTCCCCGCCTCTGATTCCCCAGCTCTGATTCCCTGCCTCTGATTCCCCGCGTTCTATTCCCTGCCACTGATTCCCCGCCTGTGATTCCCCATCTCTGATTCACCACCTCTGATTCCCCACCTCTGATTCCCCATATCTAATTCCCCGCCTCTGTTTGCACGCCTCTGATTTCCCGCCTCTGTTTCCCCATATCTGATTCCCCGCCTCTGAATCCCCAACTCTGATTCCCTGCCTCTGATTCACCAGCTCTGATTCCCCGCCTTTGATTCCCCCCGTCTGATTCCCAGCCTCTGAATCCCCGTGTCTGATTTCCTGCCTCAGATTCCCCGCCTCTGATTCCCCATCTCTGATTCACCGCCTCTGATTCCCCACCTCTGATTCCCCATTTCTGATTCCGCACATCCGATTCCCTGCCTCTGATTCCCCGACTCTGATTCCCCAGCTCTGATTCCCCAGCTCTGATTCCCCGCCTCTGATTCCCCGCGTCTGATTCCCTGCCTCTGATTCCCCGCCTCTGATTCCCCAGCTCTGATTCCCCGCCTCTGATTCCCCGCGTCTGATTCCCTGCCTCTGATTCCCCGCCTCTGATTCCCCATCTCTGATTCCCCACCTCTGATTCCCCGTGTCTGATTCCCTGCCTCTGATTCCCCGCCTCTGATTCCCCGCCTCTGATTCCCTGCCACTGATTCCCCGCCCCTGATTCCCCACCTCTGATTCCCCATATCTTATTCCCCGCCTCTGTTTCCCCCCCTCTGATTCCCAGCCTCTGATTCCCCATATCTGATTCCCTGCCTCTGATTCCCCATATCTGATTCCCCGCCTCTATTTCCCCATATCTGCTTCGCCGCCTCTGATTCCCCAACTCTGATTCCCCGCCTCTGATTCCCCAGCTCTGATTTCCCGCCTCTGATTCCCGGCATCCGATTCCCTGCCTCTGATTCCCCACCTCTGATTCCCCATCTCTGATTCCCCGCCTCTGATTCCCCGTGTCTGATTCCCTGCCTCTGATTCCCCGACTCTGATTCCCCGCGTCTGATTCCCTGCCACTGATTCCCTGCCCCTGATTCCCCACCTCTGATTCCCCATATCTGATTCCCCGCCTCTGTTTTCCTGCCTCTGATTCCCTGCCTCTGATTCCCCATATCTGATTCCCCGCCTCTGATTCCCCAACTCTGATTCCCCGCCTCTGATTCCCCAGCTCTGAATCCCCGCCTCTGACTCCTCGCGTCTGATTCCCTGCCTCTGATTCCCCGCCTCTGATTCCCCATCTGTGATTCACAACCTCTGATGCCCCACCTCTGATTCCCCATATCTGATTCCCCGCCTCTGTTTCCCCGCCTCTGATTCCCCGCCTCTGATTCCCCATATCTGATTCCCCGCCTCTGATTGCCCACCTCTGATTCCCCGCGTCTGATTCCCTGCCTCTGATTCACCGCCTCTGATTCCCCATCTCTGGTTCACCACCTCTGATTCCCGGCCTCTGATTCCCCATCTCTGATTCCACACATCCGATTCCCTGCCTATGATTCCCCACCTCTGATTCCCCGCCTCTGATTCCCCATATCTGATTCCCTGCCTCTGTTTCCCCGCCTCTGATTCCCCATATGTGATTCCCCACCTCTGTTTCCACGCCTCTGATTCCCCGCCTCTGTTTCCCCATCTCTGATTCACCGCCTTTGATTCGCCACCTCTGATTCCCCATATCTGATTCCCCACCTCTGTTTCCAAGCCTCTGATTCCCCGCCTCTGATTCTCCATATCTCATTCCCCGCCTCTGAATCCCCATCTCTGATTCCCGAACTCTGATTCCCCACCTCTGATTCCCGGCCTCTTATTCCCAGTATCTGATTCCCGGCCTCTGATTCCCGGCCTCTAATTCCCCGCTTCTGATTCTGATTCCCTGCCTCTGAATCCCCATCTCTGATTCCGCACATCTGATTCCCTGCCTCTGATTCCCCACCTCTGATTCCCCATCTCTGATTCCCCGCCTCTGTTTCCCCGCCTCTGATTCCCCGCCTCTGTTTCCCCATATCTAATTCCCCACCTCTGATGCCCCAACTCTGATTCCCCGCCTCTGATTCCCCAGCTCTGATTCCCCACCTCTGATTCCCCGCATCCGATTCCCCATGTCTGATTCCCTGCCTCTGTTTCCCCGCCTCTGATTCCCCGCCTCTGTTTCCCCATATCTGATTCCCCGCCTCTGATTCCCCAGCTCTGATTCCCTGCCTCTGATTCCCCGCATTCTATTCCCTGCCTCTGATTCCCCGCCTGTGATTCCCCATCTCTGATTCACCACCTCTGATTCCCCACCTCTGATTCCCCATATCTAATTCCCCGCCTCTGTTTGCCCGCCTCTGATTCCCCGCCTCTGTTTCCCCATATCTGATTCCCAGCCTCTGAATCCCCGTGTCTGATTTCCTGCCTCTGATTCCCCGCCTCTGATTCCCCATCTCTGATTCACCACCTCTGAATCCCCACCTCTGATTCCCCATCTCTGATTCCGCACATCCGATTCCCTGCCTCTGAATCCCCGACTCTGATTCCCCACCTCTGATTCCCCAGCTCTGATTCCCCGCCTCTGATTCCCCGCGTCTGATTCCCTGCCTCTGATTCCCCGCCTCTGATTCCCCATCTCTGATTCCCCACCTCTGATTCCCCGTGTCTGATTCCCTGCCTCTGAATCCCCGCCTCTGATTCCCCGCCTCTGATTCCCTGCCACTGATTCCCCACCACTGATTCCCCACCTCTGATTCCCCATATCTTATTCCCCGCCTCTGTTTCCCCCACTCTGATTCCCAGCCTCTGATTCCCCATATCTGATTCCCCGCCTCTGATTCCCCATATCTGATTCCCCACCTCTAACTCCCCATTTCTGATTCCGCACATCCGATTCCCTGCCTCTGATTCCCCGACTCTGATTCCCCACCTCTGATTCCCCAGCTCTTATTCCCCGCCTCTGATTCCCCGCGTCTGATTCCCTGCCTCTGATTCCCTGCCTCTGATTCCCCATATCTGATTCCCCGCCTCTGATTCCCCAACTCTGATTCCCCGCCTCTGATTCCCCAGCTCTGAATCCCCGCCTCTGATTCCCCGCGTCTGATTCCCTGCCTCTGATTCCCCGCCTCTGAATCCCCATCTGTGATTCACAACCTCTGATGCCCCACCTCTGATTCCCCATATCTGATTCCCCGCCTCTGTTTCCCCGCCTCTGATTCCCCGCCTCTGATTCCCCATATCTGATTCCCCGCCTCTGATTGCCCACCTCTGATTCCCCGCGTCTGATTCCCTGCCTCTGATTCACCGCCTCTGATTCCCCATCTCTGGTTCACCACCTCTGATTCCCGGCCTCTGATTCCCCATCTCTGATTGCGCACATCCGATTCCCTGCCTATGATTCCCCACCTCTGATTCCTCGCCTCTGATTCCCCATATCTGATTCCCTGCCTTTGTTTCCCCGCCTCTGATTCCCCATATGTGATTCCCCATTCTGTTTCCACGCCTCTGATTCCCCGCCTCTGTTTCCCCATCTCTGATTCACCGCCTTTGATTCGCCACCTCTGATTCCCCATATCTGATTCCCCACCTCTGTTTCCCCGCCTCTGATTCCCCGCCTCTGATTCTCCATATCTCATTCCCCGCCTCTGAATCCCCATCTCTGATTCCCGGACTCTGATTCCCCACCTCTGATTCCCGGCCTCTTATTCCCAGCATCTGATTCCCGGCCTCTGATTCCCGGCCTCTAATTCCCCGCTTCTGATTCTGATTCCCTGCCTCTGATTCCCCATCTCTGATTCCGCACATCTGATTCCCTGCCTCTGATTCCCCACCTCTGATTCCCCATATCTGATTCCCCGCCTCTGTTTCCCCGCCTCTGATTCCCCGCCTCTGTTTCCCCATATCTAATTCCCCACCTCTGATTCCCCAACTCTGATTCCCCGCATCTGATTCCCCAGCTCTGATTCCCCACCTCTGATTCCCCGCATCCGATTCCCCATGTCTGATTCCCTTCCTCTGTTTCCCCGCCTCTGATTCCCCGCCTCTGTTTCCCCATATCTGATTCCCCGCCTCTGATTCCCCAGCTCTGATTCCCTGCCTCTGATTCCCCGCGTTCTATTCCCTGCCTCTGATTCCCCGCCTGTGATTCCCCATCTCTGATTCACCACCTCTGATTCCCTACCTCTGATTCCCCATATCTAATTCCCCGCCTCTGTTTGCCCGCCTCTGATTCCCCGCCTCTGATTCCCCATATCTGATTCCCCGCCTCTGAATCCCCAACTCTGATTCCCTGCCTCTGATTCACCAGCTCTGATTCCCCGCCTTTGATTCCCCCCGTCTGATTCCCAGCCTCTGAATCCCCGTCTGATTTCCTGCCTCTGATTCCCCGCCTCTGATTCCCCATCTCTGATTCACCGCCTCTGATTCCCCACCTCTGATTCCCCATCTCTGATTCCGCACATCCGATTCCCTGCCTCTGATTCCCCGACTCTGATTCCCCACCTCTGATTCCCCAGCTCTGATTTCCCGCCTCTGATTCCCCGCGTCTGATTCCCTGCCTCTGATTCCCCGCCTCTGATTCCCCATCTCTGATTCCCCACCTCTGATTCCCCGTGTCTGATTCCCTGCCTCTGAATCCCCGCCTCTGATTCCCCGCCTCTGATTCCCTGCCACTGATTCCCCACCACTGATTCCCCACCTCTGATTCCCCATATCTAATTCCTTGCCTCTGTTTCCCCCGCTCTGATTCCCAGCCTCTGATTCCCCATATCTGATTCCCCGCCTCTGATTCCCCATATCTGATTCCCCGCCTCATTTTCCCCATATCTGCTTCGCCGCCTCTGATTCCCCAACTCTGATTCCCCGCCTCTGATTCCCCAGCTCTGATTTCCCGCCTCTGATTTCCGGCATCCGATTCCCTGCCTCTGATTCCCCGCCTCTGATTCCCCATCTCTGATTCCCCGCCTATTATTCCCCGCCTCTGTTTCCCCGCCTCTGATTCCCCGCCTCTGTTTCCCCATATCTGATTCCCCGCCTCTGATTCCCCAACTTTAATTCCCCTCCTCTAATTCGCCAGCTATGATTCCCCGCCTCTGATTCCCTGCGTCTGATTCCCTGCCTCTGATTCCCCTTCTCTGATTCACCACCTCTGAATCCCCACCTCTGATTCCCCTTCTCTGATTCCGCACATCCGATTCCCTGCCTCTGATTCCCCGCCACTGATTCCCCGCCTCTGATTCCCTGCCTCTTATTCGCAACCTCTAATTCCCCACCTCTGATTCCCCATATCTGATTCCCCGCCTCTGTTTCCCTGCCTCTGATTCCCGGCCTCTGATTCCCCAGCTCTGATTCCCCGCCTTTTATTCCCGGCCTCTGATTCCCTGCCACTGATACCCCGCCCCTGATTCCCCACCTCTGATTCCCCATATCTGATTCCCCACCTCTGATTCCCCAGCTCTGATTCCCTGCCACTGATTCCCCGCCCCTGATTCCCCACCTCTGATTCCCCATATCTGATTCCCCGCCTCTGATTCCCCAGCTCTGATTCCCTGCCTCTGATTCCCTGCCCTGATTCCCCATCTCTGTTTCACCGCCTTTGATTCGCCACCTCTGATTCCCCATATCTGATTCCCCGCCTCTGTTTCCCCGCCTCTGATTCCCTGCCTCTGATTCCCAACCTCTGATTCCACACCTCTCATTCCCCATATCTGATTCCCCGCCTCTATTTCCCCATATCTGATTCCCCGCCTCTGATTCCCCAACTCTGATTCCCCGCCTCTGATTCCCCAGCTCTGATTCCCCGCCTCTGATTCCCGGCGTCCGATTCCCTGCCTCTGATTCCCCGCCTCTGATTCCCCATCTCTGATTCCCCGCCTCTGATTCCCCGTGTCTGATTCCCTGCCTCTGATTCCCCGCCTCTGATTCCCCGCCTCTGATTCCCTGCCACTGATTCCCTGCCCCTGATTCCCCACTTCTGATTCCCCATATCTGATTCCCCGCCTCTGTTTACCCGCCTCTGATTCCCCGCCTCTGGTTCCCCATATCTGATTCCCTGCCTCTGATTCCCCAACTCTGATTCCCCGCCTCTGATTCCCCAGCTCTGAATCCCCGCCTCTGATTCCCCGCGTCTGATTCCCTGCCTCTGATTCCCCGCCTTGATTCCCCATCTCTGATTTACAACCTCTGATTCCCCACCTCTGATTCCCCATATCTGATTCCCCGCCTCTGTTTCCCCGCCTCTGATTCCCCGCCTCTGATTCCCCATATCTGATTCCCCGGCTATGATTGCCCACCTCTGATTCCCCGCCTCTGATTCGCCAGCTCTGATTCCCCGCCTCTGATTCCCCGCATCTGATTCCCTGCCTCTGATACCCCGCCTCTGATTCCCCATCTCTAAATCACCGCCTTTGATTCGCCACCTCTGATTCCCCATATCTGATTCCAAACCTCTGTTTCCCCGCCTCTGATTCCCCGCCTCTGATTCTCCATATCTCATTCCCCGCCTCTGAATCCTCATCTCTGATTCCCGGACTCTGATTCCCCACCTCTGATTCCCGGCCTCTTATTCCCAGCATTTGATTCCCGGCCTCTGATTCCCGGCCTCTGATTCGACAGCTCTGATTCCCCGCCTCTGAATCCCCGCATCTGATTCCCTGCCTCTGATTCGCCACCTCTGATTCCCCATATCTGAATCCCCACCTCTGTTTCCCCGCCTCTGATTCCCCGCCTCTGATTCTCCATATCTCATTCCCCGCCTCTGAATCCCCATCTCTGATTCCCGGACTCTGATTCCCCACCTCTGATTCCCGGCCTCTTATTCCCAGCATCTGATTCCCGGCCTCTGATTCCCGGCCTCTGATTCCCCGCTTCTGATTCTGATACCCTGCCTCTGATTCCCCATCTCTGATTCTGCACATCTGATTCCCCGCCTCTGATTCCCCATCTCTGATTCCGCACATCTGATTCCCCGCCTCTGTTTCCCCGCCTCTGATTCCCCGCCTCTGTTTCCCCATATCTAATTCCCCACCTCTGATGCCCCAACTCTGATTCCCCGCCTCTGATTCCCCGCGTTCTATTCCCTGCCACTGATTCCCCGCCTGTGATTCCCCATCTCTGATTCACCACCTCTGATTCCCCACCTCTGATTCCACATATCTAATTCCCCGCCTCTGTTTGCCCGCCTCTGATTCCCCGCCTCTGTTTCCCCATATCTGATTCCTCGCCTCTGAATCCCCAACTCTGATTCCCTGCCTCTGATTCACCAGCTCTGATTCCCCGCCTTTGATTCCCCCCGTCTGATTCCCAGCCTCTGAATCCCCGTGTCTGATTTCCTGCCTCAGATTCCCCGCCTCTGATTCCCCATCTCTGATTCACCGCCTCTGATTCCCCACCTCTGATTCCCCATTTCTGATTCCGCACATCCGATACCCTGCGTCTGATTCCCCGACTCTGATTCCCCACCTCTGATTCCCCAGCTCTGATTCCCCGCCTCTGATTCCCCGCGTCTGATTCCCTGCCTCTGATTCCCCGCCTCTGATTCCCCAGCTCTGATTCCCCGCCTCTGATTCCCCGCGTCTGATTACCTGCCTCTGATTCCCCGCCTCTGATTCCCCATCTCTGATTCCCCGCGTCTGATTCCCTGCCTCTGATTCCCCGCCTCTGATTCCCCAGCTCTGATTCCCCGCCTCTGATTCCCCGCGTCTGATTCCCTGCCTCTGATTCCCCGCCTCTGATTCCCCATCTCTGATTCCCCACCTCTGATTCCCCGTGTCTGATTCCCTGCCTCTGATTCCCCGCCTCTGATTCCCCGCCACTGATTCCCAGCCACTGATTCCCCGCCCCTGATTCCCCACCTCTGATTCCCCATATCTTATTCCCCGCTCTGTTTCCCCCCCTCTGATTCCCAGCCTCTGATTCCCCATATCTGATTCCCTGCCTCTGATTCCCCATATCTGATTCCCCGCCTCTATTTCCCCATATCTGCTTCGCCGCCTCTGATTCCCCAACTCTGATTCCCCGCCTCTGATTCCCCAGCTCTGATTTCCCGCCTCTGATTCCCGGCATCCGATTCCCTGCCTCTGATTCCCCACCTCTGATTCCCCATCTCTGATTCCCCGCCTCTGATTCCCCGTGTCTGATTCCCTGCCTCTGATTCCCCGACTCTGATTCCCCGCGTCTGATTCCCTGCCACTGATTCCCTGCCCCTGATTCCCCACCTCTGATTCCCCATATCTGATTCCCCGCCTCTGTTTTCCTGCCTCTGATTCCCTGCCTCTGATTCCCCATATCTGATACCCCGCCTCTGATTCCCCAACTCTGATTCCCCGCCTCTGATTCCCCAGCTCTGAATCCCAGCCTCTGACTCCTCGCGTCTGATTCCCTGCCTCTGATTCCCCGCCTCTGATTCCCCATCTGTGATTCACAACCTCTGATGCCCCACCTCTGATTCCCCATATCTGATTCCCCGCCTCTGTTTCCCCGCCTCTGATTCACCGCCTCTGATTCCCCATCTCTGGTTCACCACCTCTGATTCCCGGCCTCTGATTCCCCATCTCTGATTCCACACATCCGATTCCCTGCCTATGATTCCCCACCTCTGATTCCCCGCCTCTGATTCCCCATATCTGATTCCCTGCCTCTGTTTCCCCGCCTCTGATTCCCCATATGTGATTCCCCACCTCTGTTTCCACGCCTCTGATTCCCCGCCTCTGTTTCCCCATCTCTGATTCACCGCCTTTGATTCGCCACCTCTGATTCCCCATATCTGATTCCCCACCTCTGTTTCCCCGCCTCTGATTCCCCGCCTCTGATTCTCCATATCTCATTCCCCGCCTCTGAATCCCCATCTCTGATTCCCGAACTCTGATTCCCCACCTCTGATTCCCGGCCTCTTATTCCCAGCATCTGATTCCCGGCCTCTGATTCCCGGCCTCTAATTCCCCGCTTCTGATTCTGATTCCCTGCCTCTGAATCCCCATCTCTGATTCCGCACATCTGATTCCCTGCCTCTGATTCCCCACATCTGATTCCCCATATCTGATTCCCCGCCTCTGTTTCCCCGCCTCTGATTCCCCGCCTCTGTTTCCCCATATCTAAATCCCCACCTCTGATGCCCCAACTCTGATTCCCCGCCTCTGATTCCCCAGCTCTGATTCCCCACCTCTGATTCCCCGCGTCCGATTCCCCATGTCTGATTTCCTGCCTCTGTTTCCCCGCCTCTGATTCCCCGCCTCTGTTTCCCCATATCTGATTCCCCGCCTCTGATTCCCCAGCTCTGATTCCCTGCCTCTGATTCCCCGCATTCTATTCCCTGCCTCTGATTCCCCGCCTCTGATTCCCCAACTTTAATTCCCCTCCTCTAATTCGCCAGCTATGATTCCCCGCCTCTGATTCCCTGCGTCTGATTCCCTGCCTCTGATTCCCCTTCTCTGATTCACCACCTCTGAATCCCCACCTCTGATTCCCCTTCTCTGATTCCGCACATCCGATTCCCTGCCTCTGATTCCCCGCCACTGATTCCCCGCCTCTGATTCCCTGCCTCTTATTCGCAACCTCTAATTCCCCACCTCTGATTCCCCATATCTGATTCCCCGCCTCTGTTTCCCTGCCTCTGATTCCCGGCCTCTGATTCCCCAGCTCTGATTCCCCGCCTTTTATTGCCGGCCTCTGATTCCCTGCCACTGATACCCCGCCCCTGATTCCCCACCTCTGATTCCCCATATCTGATTCCCCACCTCTGATTCCCCAGCTCTGATTCCCTGCCACTGATTCCCCGCCCCTGATTCCCCACCTCTGATTCCCCATATCTGATTCCCCGCCTCTGATTCCCCAGCTCTGATTCCCTGCCTCTGATTCCCTGCCCTGATTCCCCATCTCTGTTTCACCGCCTTTGATTCGCCACCTCTGATTCCCCATATCTGATTCCCCGCCTCTGTTTCCCCGCCTCTGATTCCCTGCCTCTGATTCCCAACCTCTGATTCCACACCTCTCATTCCCCATATCTGATTCCCCGCCTCTATTTCCCCATATCTGATTCCCCGCCTCTGATTCCCCAACTCTGATTCCCCGCCTCTGATTCCCCAGCTCTGATTCCCCGCCTCTGATTCCCGGCGTCCGATTCCCTGCCTCTGATTCCCCGCCTCTGATTCCCCATCTCTGATTCCCCGCCTCTGATTCCCCGTGTCTGATTCCCTGCCTCTGATTCCCCGCCTCTGATTCCCCGCCTCTGATTCCCTGCCACTGATTCCCTGCCCCTGATTCCCCACTTCTGATTCCCCATATCTGATTCCCCGCCTCTGTTTACCCGCCTCTGATTCCCCGCCTCTGGTTCCCCATATCTGATTCCCTGCCTCTGATTCCCCAACTCTGATTCCCCGCCTCTGATTCCCCAGCTCTGAATCCCCGCCTCTGATTCCCCGCGTCTGATTCCCTGCCTCTGATTCCCCGCCTTGATTCCCCATCTCTGATTTACAACCTCTGATTCCCCACCTCTGATTCCCCATATCTGATTCCCCGCCTCTGTTTCCCCGCCTCTGATTCCCCGCCTCTGATTCCCCATATCTGATACCCCGGCTCTGATTGCCCACCTCTGATTCCCCGCCTCTGATTCGCCAGCTCTGATTCCCCGCCTCTGATTCCCCGCATCTGATTCCCTGCCTCTGATACCCCGCCTCTGATTCCCCATCTCTAAATCACCGCCTTTGATTCGCCACCTCTGATTCCCCATATCTGATTCCAAACCTCTGTTTCCCCGCCTCTGATTCCCCGCCTCTGATTCTCCATATCTCATTCCCCGCCTCTGAATCCTCATCTCTGATTCCCGGACTCTGATTCCCCACCTCTGATTCCCGGCCTCTTATTCCCAGCATTTGATTCCCGGCCTCTGATTCCCGGCCTCTGATTCGACAGCTCTGATTCCCCGCCTCTGAATCCCCGCATCTGATTCCCTGCCTCTGATTCGCCACCTCTGATTCCCCATATCTGAATCCCCACCTCTGTTTCCCCGCCTCTGATTCCCCGCCTCTGATTCTCCATATCTCATTCCCCGCCTCTGAATCCCCATCTCTGATTCCCGGACTCTGATTCCCCACCTCTGATTCCCGGCCTCTTATTCCCAGCATCTGATTCCCGGCCTCTGATTCCCGGCCTCTGATTCCCCGCTTCTGATTCTGATACCCTGCCTCTGATTCCCCATCTCTGATTCTGCACATCTGATTCCCCGCCTCTGATTCCCCATCTCTGATTCCGCACATCTGATTCCCCGCCTCTGTTTCCCCGCCTCTGATTCCCCGCCTCTGTTTCCCCATATCTAATTCCCCACCTCTGATGCCCCAACTCTGATTCCCCGCCTCTGATTCCCCGCGTTCTATTCCCTGCCACTGATTCCCCGCCTGTGATTCCCCATCTCTGATTCACCACCTCTGATTCCCCACCTCTGATTCCACATATCTAATTCCCCGCCTCTGTTTGCCCGCCTCTGATTCCCCGCCTCTGTTTCCCCATATCTGATTCCTCGCCTCTGAATCCCCAACTCTGATTCCCTGCCTCTGATTCACCAGCTCTGATTCCCCGCCTTTGATTCCCCCCGTCTGATTCCCAGCCTCTGAATCCCCGTGTCTGATTTCCTGCCTCAGATTCCCCGCCTCTGATTCCCCATCTCTGATTCACCGCCTCTGATTCCCCACCTCTGATTCCCCATTTCTGATTCCGCACATCCGATACCCTGCGTCTGATTCCCCGACTCTGATTCCCCACCTCTGATTCCCCAGCTCTGATTCCCCGCCTCTGATTCCCCGCGTCTGATTCCCTGCCTCTGATTCCCCGCCTCTGATTCCCCAGCTCTGATTCCCCGCCTCTGATTCCCCGCGTCTGATTACCTGCCTCTGATTCCCCGCCTCTGATTCCCCATCTCTGATTCCCCGCGTCTGATTCCCTGCCTCTGATTCCCCGCCTCTGATTCCCCAGCTCTGATTCCCCGCCTCTGATTCCCCGCGTCTGATTCCCTGCCTCTGATTCCCCGCCTCTGATTCCCCATCTCTGATTCCCCACCTCTGATTCCCCGTGTCTGATTCCCTGCCTCTGATTCCCCGCCTCTGATTCCCCGCCACTGATTCCCAGCCACTGATTCCCCGCCCCTGATTCCCCACCTCTGATTCCCCATATCTTATTCCCCGCCTCTGTTTCCCCCCCTCTGATTCCCAGCCTCTGATTCCCCATATCTGATTCCCTGCCTCTGATTCCCCATATCTGATTCCCCGCCTCTATTTCCCCATATCTGCTTCGCCGCCTCTGATTCCCCAACTCTGATTCCCCGCCTCTGATTCCCCAGCTCTGATTTCCCGCCTCTGATTCCCGGCATCCGATTCCCTGCCTCTGATTCCCCACCTCTGATTCCCCATCTCTGATTCCCCGCCTCTGATTCCCCGTGTCTGATTCCCTGCCTCTGATTCCCCGACTCTGATTCCCCGCGTCTGATTCCCTGCCACTGATTCCCTGCCCCTGATTCCCCACCTCTGATTCCCCATATCTGATTCCCCGCCTCTGTTTTCCTGCCTCTGATTCCCTGCCTCTGATTCCCCATATCTGATTCCCCGCCTCTGATTCCCCAACTCTGATTCCCCGCCTCTGATTCCCCAGCTCTGAATCCCAGCCTCTGACTCCTCGCGTCTGATTCCCTGCCTCTGATTCCCCGCCTCTGATTCCCCATCTGTGATTCACAACCTCTGATGCCCCACCTCTGATTCCCCATATCTGATTCCCCGCCTCTGTTTCCCCGCCTCTGATTCACCGCCTCTGATTCCCCATCTCTGGTTCACCACCTCTGATTCCCGGCCTCTGATTCCCCATCTCTGATTCCACACATCCGATTCCCTGCCTATGATTCCCCACCTCTGATTCCCCGCCTCTGATTCCCCATATCTGATTCCCTGCCTCTGTTTCCCCGCCTCTGATTCCCCATATGTGATTCCCCACCTCTGTTTCCACGCCTCTGATTCCCCGCCTCTGTTTCCCCATCTCTGATTCACCGCCTTTGATTCGCCACCTCTGATTCCCCATATCTGATTCCCCACCTCTGTTTCCCCGCCTCTGATTCCCCGCCTCTGATTCTCCATATCTCATTCCCCGCCTCTGAATCCCCATCTCTGATTCCCGAACTCTGATTCCCCACCTCTGATTCCCGGCCTCTTATTCCCAGCATCTGATTCCCGGCCTCTGATTCCCGGCCTCTAATTCCCCGCTTCTGATTCTGATTCCCTGCCTCTGAATCCCCATCTCTGATTCCGCACATCTGATTCCCTGCCTCTGATTCCCCACATCTGATTCCCCATATCTGATTCCCCGCCTCTGTTTCCCCGCCTCTGATTCCCCGCCTCTGTTTCCCCATATCTAAATCCCCACCTCTGATGCCCCAACTCTGATTCCCCGCCTCTGATTCCCCAGCTCTGATTCCCCACCTCTGATTCCCCGCATCCGATTCCCCATGTCTGATTTCCTGCCTCTGTTTCCCCGCCTCTGATTCCCCGCCTCTGTTTCCCCATATCTGATTCCCCGCCTCTGATTCCCCAGCTCTGATTCCCTGCCTCTGATTCCCCGCATTCTATTCCCTGCCTCTGATTCCCCGCCTGTGATTCCCCATCTCTGATTCACCACCTCTGATTCCCCACCGTGATTCCCCATATCTAATTCCCCGCATCTGTTTGCCCGCCTCTGATTCCCCGCCTCTGTTTCCCCATATCTGATTCCCAGCCTCTGAATCCCCGTGTCTGATTTCCTGCCTCTGATTCCCCGCCTCTGATTCCCCATCTCTGATTCACCACCTCTGATTCCCCACCTCTGATTCCCCATCTCTGATTCCGCACATCCGATTCCCTGCCTCTGATTCCCCGACTCTGATTCCCCACCTCTGATTCCCCAGCTCTGATTCCCCGCCTCTGATTCCCCGCGTCTGATTCCCTGCCTCTGATTCCCCGCCTCTGATTCCCCATCTCTGATTCCCCACCTCTGATTCCCCGTGTCTGATTCCCTGCCTCTGAATCCCCGCCTCTGATTCCCCGCCTCTGATTCACTGCCACTGATTCCCCACCACTGATTCCCCACCTCTGATTCCCCATATCTTATTCCCCGCCTCTGTTTCCCCCGCTCTGATTCCCAGCCTCTGATTCCCCATATCTGATTCCCCGCCTCTGATTCCCCATATCTGATTCCCCGCCTCATTTTCCCCATATCTGCTTCGCCGCCTCTGATTCCCCAACTCTGATTCCCCGCCTCTGATTCCCCAGCTCTGATTTCCCGCCTCTGATTTCCGGCATCCGTTTCCCTGCCTCTGATTCCCGGCCTCTGATTCCCCAGCTCTGATTCCCCGCCTTTTATTGCCGGCCTCTGATTCCCTGCCACTGATACCCCGCCCCTGATTCCCCACCTCTGATTCCCCATATCTGATTCCCCACCTCTGATTCCCCAGCTCTGATTCCCTGCCACTGATTCCCCGCCCCTGATTCCCCACCTCTGATTCCCCATATCTGATTCCCCGCCTCTGATTCCCCAGCTCTGATTCCCTGCCTCTGATTCCCTGCCCTGATTCCCCATCTCTGTTTCACCGCCTTTGATTCGCCACCTCTGATTCCCCATATCTGATTCCCCGCCTCTGTTTCCCCGCCTCTGATTCCCTGCCTCTGATTCCCAACCTCTGATTCCACACCTCTCATTCCCCATATCTGATTCCCCGCCTCTATTTCCCCATATCTGATTCCCCGCCTCTGATTCCCCAACTCTGATTCCCCGCCTCTGATTCCCCAGCTCTGATTCCCCGCCTCTGATTCCCGGCGTCCGATTCCCTGCCTCTGATTCCCCGCCTCTGATTCCCCATCTCTGATTCCCCGCCTCTGATTCCCCGTGTCTGATTCCCTGCCTCTGATTCCCCGCCTCTGATTCCCCGCCTCTGATTCCCTGCCACTGATTCCCTGCCCCTGATTCCCCACTTCTGATTCCCCATATCTGATTCCCCGCCTCTGTTTACCCGCCTCTGATTCCCCGCCTCTGGTTCCCCATATCTGATTCCCTGCCTCTGATTCCCCAACTCTGATTCCCCGCCTCTGATTCCCCAGCTCTGAATCCCCGCCTCTGATTCCCCGCGTCTGATTCCCTGCCTCTGATTCCCCGCCTTGATTCCCCATCTCTGATTTACAACCTCTGATTCCCCACCTCTGATTCCCCATATCTGATTCCCCGCCTCTGTTTCCCCGCCTCTGATTCCCCGCCTCTGATTCCCCATATCTGATACCCCGGCTCTGATTGCCCACCTCTGATTCCCCGCCTCTGATTCGCCAGCTCTGATTCCCCGCCTCTGATTCCCCGCATCTGATTCCCTGCCTCTGATACCCCGCCTCTGATTCCCCATCTCTAAATCACCGCCTTTGATTCGCCACCTCTGATTCCCCATATCTGATTCCAAACCTCTGTTTCCCCGCCTCTGATTCCCCGCCTCTGATTCTCCATATCTCATTCCCCGCCTCTGAATCCTCATCTCTGATTCCCGGACTCTGATTCCCCACCTCTGATTCCCGGCCTCTTATTCCCAGCATTTGATTCCCGGCCTCTGATTCCCGGCCTCTGATTCGACAGCTCTGATTCCCCGCCTCTGAATCCCCGCATCTGATTCCCTGCCTCTGATTCGCCACCTCTGATTCCCCATATCTGAATCCCCACCTCTGTTTCCCCGCCTCTGATTCCCCGCCTCTGATTCTCCATATCTCATTCCCCGCCTCTGAATCCCCATCTCTGATTCCCGGACTCTGATTCCCCACCTCTGATTCCCGGCCTCTTATTCCCAGCATCTGATTCCCGGCCTCTGATTCCCGGCCTCTGATTCCCCGCTTCTGATTCTGATACCCTGCCTCTGATTCCCCATCTCTGATTCTGCACATCTGATTCCCCGCCTCTGATTCCCCATCTCTGATTCCGCACATCTGATTCCCCGCCTCTGTTTCCCCGCCTCTGATTCCCCGCCTCTGTTTCCCCATATCTAATTCCCCACCTCTGATGCCCCAACTCTGATTCCCCGCCTCTGATTCCCCGCGTTCTATTCCCTGCCACTGATTCCCCGCCTGTGATTCCCCATCTCTGATTCACCACCTCTGATTCCCCACCTCTGATTCCACATATCTAATTCCCCGCCTCTGTTTGCCCGCCTCTGATTCCCCGCCTCTGTTTCCCCATATCTGATTCCTCGCCTCTGAATCCCCAACTCTGATTCCCTGCCTCTGATTCACCAGCTCTGATTCCCCGCCTTTGATTCCCCCCGTCTGATTCCCAGCCTCTGAATCCCCGTGTCTGATTTCCTGCCTCAGATTCCCCGCCTCTGATTCCCCATCTCTGATTCACCGCCTCTGATTCCCCACCTCTGATTCCCCATTTCTGATTCCGCACATCCGATACCCTGCGTCTGATTCCCCGACTCTGATTCCCCACCTCTGATTCCCCAGCTCTGATTCCCCGCCTCTGATTCCCCGCGTCTGATTCCCTGCCTCTGATTCCCCGCCTCTGATTCCCCAGCTCTGATTCCCCGCCTCTGATTCCCCGCGTCTGATTACCTGCCTCTGATTCCCCGCCTCTGATTCCCCATCTCTGATTCCCCGCGTCTGATTCCCTGCCTCTGATTCCCCGCCTCTGATTCCCCAGCTCTGATTCCCCGCCTCTGATTCCCCGCGTCTGATTCCCTGCCTCTGATTCCCCGCCTCTGATTCCCCATCTCTGATTCCCCACCTCTGATTCCCCGTGTCTGATTCCCTGCCTCTGATTCCCCGCCTCTGATTCCCCGCCACTGATTCCCAGCCACTGATTCCCCGCCCCTGATTCCCCACCTCTGATTCCCCATATCTTATTCCCCGCCTCTGTTTCCCCCCCTCTGATTCCCAGCCTCTGATTCCCCATATCTGATTCCCTGCCTCTGATTCCCCATATCTGATTCCCCGCCTCTATTTCCCCATATCTGCTTCGCCGCCTCTGATTCCCCAACTCTGATTCCCCGCCTCTGATTCCCCAGCTCTGATTTCCCGCCTCTGATTCCCGGCATCCGATTCCCTGCCTCTGATTCCCCACCTCTGATTCCCCATCTCTGATTCCCCGCCTCTGATTCCCCGTGTCTGATTCCCTGCCTCTGATTCCCCGACTCTGATTCCCCGCGTCTGATTCCCTGCCACTGATTCCCTGCCCCTGATTCCCCACCTCTGATTCCCCATATCTGATTCCCCGCCTCTGTTTTCCTGCCTCTGATTCCCTGCCTCTGATTCCCCATATCTGATTCCCCGCCTCTGATTCCCCAACTCTGATTCCCCGCCTCTGATTCCCCAGCTCTGAATCCCAGCCTCTGACTCCTCGCGTCTGATTCCCTGCCTCTGATTCCCCGCCTCTGATTCCCCATCTGTGATTCACAACCTCTGATGCCCCACCTCTGATTCCCCATATCTGATTCCCCGCCTCTGTTTCCCCGCCTCTGATTCACCGCCTCTGATTCCCCATCTCTGGTTCACCACCTCTGATTCCCGGCCTCTGATTCCCCATCTCTGATTCCACACATCCGATTCCCTGCCTATGATTCCCCACCTCTGATTCCCCGCCTCTGATTCCCCATATCTGATTCCCTGCCTCTGTTTCCCCGCCTCTGATTCCCCATATGTGATTCCCCACCTCTGTTTCCACGCCTCTGATTCCCCGCCTCTGTTTCCCCATCTCTGATTCACCGCCTTTGATTCGCCACCTCTGATTCCCCATATCTGATTCCCCACCTCTGTTTCCCCGCCTCTGATTCCCCGCCTCTGATTCTCCATATCTCATTCCCCGCCTCTGAATCCCCATCTCTGATTCCCGAACTCTGATTCCCCACCTCTGATTCCCGGCCTCTTATTCCCAGCATCTGATTCCCGGCCTCTGATTCCCGGCCTCTAATTCCCCGCTTCTGATTCTGATTCCCTGCCTCTGAATCCCCATCTCTGATTCCGCACATCTGATTCCCTGCCTCTGATTCCCCACATCTGATTCCCCATATCTGATTCCCCGCCTCTGTTTCCCCGCCTCTGATTCCCCGCCTCTGTTTCCCCATATCTAAATCCCCACCTCTGATGCCCCAACTCTGATTCCCCGCCTCTGATTCCCCAGCTCTGATTCCCCACCTCTGATTCCCCGCATCCGATTCCCCATGTCTGATTTCCTGCCTCTGTTTCCCCGCCTCTGATTCCCCGCCTCTGTTTCCCCATATCTGATTCCCCGCCTCTGATTCCCCAGCTCTGATTCCCTGCCTCTGATTCCCCGCATTCTATTCCCTGCCTCTGATTCCCCGCCTGTGATTCCCCATCTCTGATTCACCACCTCTGATTCCCCACCGTGATTCCCCATATCTAATTCCCCGCATCTGTTTGCCCGCCTCTGATTCCCCGCCTCTGTTTCCCCATATCTGATTCCCAGCCTCTGAATCCCCGTGTCTGATTTCCTGCCTCTGATTCCCCGCCTCTGATTCCCCATCTCTGATTCACCACCTCTGATTCCCCACCTCTGATTCCCCATCTCTGATTCCGCACATCCGATTCCCTGCCTCTGATTCCCCGACTCTGATTCCCCACCTCTGATTCCCCAGCTCTGATTCCCCGCCTCTGATTCCCCGCGTCTGATTCCCTGCCTCTGATTCCCCGCCTCTGATTCCCCATCTCTGATTCCCCACCTCTGATTCCCCGTGTCTGATTCCCTGCCTCTGAATCCCCGCCTCTGATTCCCCGCCTCTGATTCACTGCCACTGATTCCCCACCACTGATTCCCCACCTCTGATTCCCCATATCTTATTCCCCGCCTCTGTTTCCCCCGCTCTGATTCCCAGCCTCTGATTCCCCATATCTGATTCCCCGCCTCTGATTCCCCATATCTGATTCCCCGCCTCATTTTCCCCATATCTGCTTCGCCGCCTCTGATTCCCCAACTCTGATTCCCCGCCTCTGATTCCCCAGCTCTGATTTCCCGCCTCTGATTTCCGGCATCCGATTCCCTGCCTCTGATTCCCCGCCTCTGATTCCCCATCTCTGATTCCCCGCCTATGATTCCCCGCCTCTGTTTCCCCGCCTCTGATTCCCCGCCTCTGTTTCCCCATATCTGATTCCCCGCCTCTGATTCCCAAACTTTGATTCCCCTCCTCTAATTCGCCAGCTATGATTCCCCGCCTCTGATTCCCTGCGTCTGATTCCCTGCCTCTGATTCCCCTTCTCTGATTCACCACCTCTGAATCCCCACCTCTGATTCCCCATCTCTGATTCCGCACATCCGATTCCCTGCCTCTGATTCCCCGCCTCTGATTCCCCGCCTCTGATTCCCTGCCTCTGATTCGCAACCTCTAATTCCCCACCTCTGATTCCCCATATCTGATTCCCCGCCTCTGTTTCCCTGCCTCTGATTCCCGGCCTCTGATTCCCCAGCTCTGATTCCCCGCCTTTTATTCCCGGCCTCTGATTCCCTTCCACTGATTCCCCGCCGCTGATTCCCCACCTCTGATTCCCCAGCTCTGATTCCCTGCCACTGATTCCCCGCCCCTGATTCCCCACCTCTGATTCCCCATATCTGATTCCCCGCCTCTGTTTCCCCAGCTCTGATTCCCTGCCTCTGATTCCCTGCCCTGATTCCCCATCTCTGTTTCACCGCCTTTGATTCGCCACCTCTGATTCCCCATATCTGATTCCCCGCCTCTGTTTCCCCGCCTCTGATTCCCTGCCTCTGATTCCCAACCTCTGATTCCACACCTCTCATTCCCCATATATGATTCCCCGCCTCTATTTCCTCATATCTGATTCCCCGCCTCTGATTCCCCAACTCTGATTCCCCGCCTCTGATTCCCCAGCTCTGATTCCCCGCCTCTGATTCCCGGCGTCCGATTCCCTGCCTCTGATTCCCCGCCTCTGATTCCCCATCTCTGATTCCACGCCTCTGATTCCCCGTGTCTGATTCCCTGCCTCGGATTCCCCGCCTCTGATTCCCCGCCTCTGATTCCCTGCCACTGATTCCCTGCCCCTGATTCCCCACTTCTGATTCCCCATATCTGATTCCCCGCCTCTGTTTCCCCACCTCTGATTCCCCGCCTCTGATTCCCTGCCTCTGATTCCCTGCCTCTGATTCCCCGCCTTGATTCCCCATCTCTGATTTACAACCTCTGATTCCCCACCTCTGATTACCCATATCTGATTCCCAGCCTCTGTTTCCCCGCCTCTGATTCCCCGCCTCTGATTCCCCATATCTGATTCCCCGGCTCTGATTGCCCACCTCTGATTCCCCGCTTCTGATTCGCCAGCTCTGATTCCCCGCCTCTGATTCCCCGCATCTGATTCCCTGCCTCTGATTCCCCGCCTCTGATTCCCCATCTCTGATTCACCGCCTTTGATTCGCCACCTCTGATTCCCCATATCTGATTCCCCACCTCTGTTTCCCCGCCTCTGATTCCCCGCCTCTGATTCTCCATATCTCATTCCCCGCCTCTGAATCCCCATCTCTGATTCCCGGACTCTGATTCCCCACCTCTGATTCCCGGCCTCTTATTCCCAGCATTTGATTCCCGGCCTCTGATTCCCGGCCTCTGATTCCCCGCTTCTGATTCTGATTCCCTGCCTCTGATTCCCCATCTCTGATTCCGCACATCTGATTCCCTGCCTCTGATTCCCCACCTCTGATTCACATATCTGATTCCCCGCCTCTGTTTCCCCGCCTCTGATTCCACGCCTCTGTTTCCCCATATCTAATTCCCCACCTCTGATGCCCCAACTCTGATTCCCCGCCTCTGATTCCCCAGCTCTGATTCCCCACCTCTGATTCCCTGCATCCGATTCCCCATGTCTGATTCCCCGCCTCTGTTTCCCCGCCTCTGATTCCCCGCCTCTGTTTCCCCATATCTGATTCCCCGCCTCTGATTCCCCAGCTCTGATTCCCTGCCTCTGATTCCCCGCGTTCCATTCCCTGCCTCTGATTCCCCGCCTGTGATTCCCCATCTCTTATTCACCACCTCTGATTCCCAACCTCTGATTCCCCATATCTAATTCCCCGCCTCTGTTTGCCCGCCTCTGATTCCCCTCCTCTGTTTCCACATATCTGATTCCCCGCCTCTGAATCCTCAACTCTGATTCCCCGCCTCTGATTCACCAGCTCTGATTCCCCGCCTTTGATTCCCCCCGTCTGATTCCCAGCCTCTGAATCCCCGTGTCTGATTTCCTGCCTCTGATTCCCCGCCTCTGATTCCCCATCTCTGATTCACCGCCTCTGATTCCCCACCTCTGACTCCCCATTTCTGATTCCGCACATCCGATTCCCTGCCTCTGATTCCCCGAATCTGATTCCCCACCTCTGATTCCCCAGCTCTTATTCCCCGCCTCTGATTCCCCGCGTCTGATTCCCTGCCTCTGATTCCCCGCCTCTGATTCCCCATCTCTGATTCCCCACCTCTGATTCCCCGTCTGATTCCCTGCCTCTGATTCCCCGCCTCTGATTCCCTGCAACTGATTCCCCGCCCCTGATTCCCCACCTCTGATTCCCCATATCTTATTCCACGCCTCTGTTTCCCCCCCTCTGATTCCCAGCCTCTGATTCCCCATATCTGATTCCCTGCCTCTGATTCCCCATATCTGATTCCCCGCCTCTATTTCCCCATATCTGCTTCGCCACCTCTGATTCCCCAACTCTGATTCCCCGCCTCTGATTCCCCAGCTCTGATTCCCCATCTCTGATTCCGCACATCCGATTCCCTGCCTCTGATTCCCCGCCTCTGATTCCCCATCTCTGATTCACCGCCTCTGATTCCCAACCTCTGACTCCCCATTTCTGATTCCGCACATCCGATTCCCTGCCTCTGATTCCCCGACTCTGTTTCCCCAGCTCTGATTCCCCACCTCTGATTCCCCAGCGCTGATTCCCTGCCACTGATTCCCCGCCCCTGATTCCCCACCTCTGATTCCCCATATCTGATTCCCCGCCTCTGTTTCCCCAGCTCTGATTCCCTGCCTCTGATTCCCTGCCCTGATTCCCCATCTCTGTTTCACCGCCTTTGATTCGCCACCTCTATTTCCCCATATCTGATTCCCCGCCTCTGTTTCCCCACCTCTGATTCCCTGCCTCTGATTCCCAACCTCTGATTCCACACATCTCATTCCCCATATATGATTCCCCGCCTCTATTTCCCCATATCTGATTCCCCGCCTCTGATTCCCCAACTCTGATTCCCCGCCTCTGATTCCCCAGCTCTGATTCCCCGCCTCTGATTCCCGGCGTCCGATTCCCTGCCTCTGATTCCCCGCCTCTGATTCCCCATCTCTGATTCCCCGCCTCTGATTCCCCGCGTCTGATTCCCTGCCTCTGATTCCCCGCCTCTGATTCCCCGCGTCTGATTCCCTGCCTCTGATTCCCCGCCTCTGATTCCCCACCTCTGATTCCCCAGCTCTGATTCCCCGCCTCTGATTCCCCGCGTCTGATTCCCTGCCTCTGATTCCCCGCCTCTGATTCCCCATCTCTGATTCCCCACCTCTGATTCCCCGTGTCTGATTCCCTGCCACTGAATCTCCACCTCTGATTCCCCGCCTCTGATTCCCTGCCACTGATTCCCCACCACTGATTCCCCACCTCTGATTCCCCATATCTTATTCCCCGCCTCTGTTTCCCCCGCTCTGATTCCCAGCCTATGATTCCCCATATCTGATTCCCCGCCTCTGATTCCCCATATCTGATTCCCCGCCTCATTTTCCCCATATCTGCTTCGCTGCCTCTGATTCCCCAACTCTGATTCCCCGCCTCTGATTCCCCAGCTCTGATTTCCCGCCTCTGATTTCCGGCATCCGATTCCCTGCCTCTGATTCCCCGCCTCTGATTCCCCATCTCTGATTCCCCGCCTATGATTCCCCGCCTCTGTTTCCCCGCCTCTGATTCCCCGCCTCTGTTTCCCCATATCTGATTTCCCGCCTCTGATTCCTCAACTTTGATTCCCCTCCTCTAATTCGCCAGCTATGATTCCCCGCCTCTGATTCCCTGCGTCTGATTCCCTGCCTCTGATTCCCCTTCTCTGATTCACCACCTCTGAATCCCCACCTCTGATTCCCCATCTCTGATTCCGCACATCCGATTCCCTGCCTCTGATTCCCCGCATCTGATTCCCCGCCTCTGATTCCCTGCCTCTGATTCGCAACCTCTAATTCCCCACCTCTGATTCCCCATATCTGATTCCCCGCCTCTGTTTCCCTGCCTCTGATTCCCGGCCTCTGATTCCCCAGCTCTGATTCCCCGCCTTTTATTCCCGGCCTCTGATTCCCTGCCACTGATTCCCCGCCCCTGATTCCCCACCTCTGATTCCCCATATCTGATTCCCCGCCTCTGTTTCCCCAGCTCTGATTCCCCACCTCTGATTCCCCAGCGCTGATTCCCTGCCACTGATTCCCCGCCCCTGATTCCCCACCTCTGATTCCCCATATCTGATTCCCCGCCTCTGTTTCCCCAGCTCTGATTCCCTGCCTCTGATTCCCTGCCCTGATTCCCCATCTCTGTTTCACCGCCTTTGATTCGCCACCTCTATTTCCCCATATCTGATTCCCCGCCTCTGTTTCCCCACCTCTGATTCCCTGCCTCTGATTCCCAACCTCTGATTCCACACATCTCATTCCCCATATATGATTCCCCGCCTCTATTTCCCCATATCTGATTCCCCGCCTCTGATTCCCCAACTCTGATTCCCCGCCTCTGATTCCCCAGCTCTGATTCCCCGCCTCTGATTCCCGGCGTCCGATTCCCTGCCTCTGATTCCCCGCCTCTGATTCCCCATCTCTGATTCCCCGCCTCTGATTCCCCGCGTCTGATTCCCTGCCTCTGATTCCCCGCCTCTGATTCCCCGCCTCTGACTCCCTGCCACTGATTCCCTGCCCCTGATTCCCCACTTCTGATTCCCCATATCTGATTCCCCGCCTCTGTTTCCCCGCCTCTGATTCCCCGCCTCTGTTTCCCCGCCTCTGATTCCCCGCCTCTGATTCCCCATATCTGATTCCCTGCCTCTGATTCCCCAACTCTGATTCCCCGCCTCTGATTCCCCAGCTCTAAATCCCCGCCTCTGATTCCAAGCGTCTGATTCCCTGCCTCTGATTCCCCGCCTTGATTCCCCATCTCTGATTTACAACCTCTGATTCCCCACCTCTGATTCCCCATATCTGATTCCCAGCCTCTGTTTCCCCGCCTCTGATTCCCCGCCTCTGATTCCCCATATCTGATTCCCCGGCTCTGATTGCCCACCTCTGATTCCCCGCCTCTGATTCGCCAGCTCTGATTCCCCGCCTCTGATTCCCCGCATCTGATTCCCTGCCTCTGATTCCCCGCCTCTGATTCCCCATCTCTGATTCACCGCCTTTTATTCGCCACCTCTGATTCCCCATATCTGATTCCCCACCTCTGTTTCCACGCCTCTGATTCCCCGCCTCTGATTCTCCATATCTCATTCCCCGCCTCTGAATCCCCATCTCTGATTCCCGGACTCTGATTCCCCACCTCTGATTCCCGGCCTCTTATTCCCAGCATTTGATTCCCGGCCTCTGATTCCCGGCCTCTGATTCCCCGCTTCTGATTCTGATTCCCTGCCTCTGATTCCCCATCTCTGATTCCGCACATCTGATTCCCTGCCTCTGATTCCCCAACTCTGATTCCCCATATCTGATTCCCCGCCTCTGTTTCCCCGCCTCTGATTCCCCGCCTCTGTTTCCCCATATCTAATTCCCCACCTCTGATGCCCCAACTCTGATTCCCCGCCTCTGATTCCCCAGCTCTGATTCCCCACCTCTGATTCCCTGCATCCGATTCCCCATGTCTGATTCCCCGCCTCTGTTTCCCCGCCTCTGATTCCCCGCCTCTGTTATCCCATATCTGATTCCCCGCCTCTGATTCCCCAGCTCTGATTCCCTGTCTCTGATTCCCAGCGTTCCATTCCCTGCCTCTGATTCCCCGGCTGTGATTCCCCATCTCTTATTCACCACCTCTGATTCCCCACCTCTGATTCCCCATATCTAATTCCCCGCCTCTGTTTGCCCGCCTCTGAGTCCCCTCCTCTGTTTCCACATATCTGATTCCCCGCCTCTGAATCCCCAACTCTGATTCCCTGCCTCTGATTCACCAGCTCTGATTCCCCGCCTTTGATTCCCCCCGTCTGATTCCCAGCCTCTGAATCCCCGTGTCTGATTTCCTGCCTCTGATTCCCCGCCTCTGATTCCCCATCTCTGATTCACCGCCTCTGATTCCCCACCTCTGACTCCCCATTTCTGATTCCGCACATCCGATTCCCTGCCTCTGATTCCCCGACTCTGATTCCCCACCTCTGATTCCCCAGCTCTTATTCCCCGCCTCTAATTCCTCGCATCTGATTCCCTGCCTCTGATTCCCCGCCTCTGATTCCCCATCTCTGATTCCCCACCTCTGATTCCCCGTGTCTGATTCCCTGCCTCTGATTCCCCGCCTCTGATTCCCTGCAACTGATTCCCCGCCCATGATTCCCCACCTCTGATTCCCCATATCTTATTCCCCGCCTCTGTTTCCCCCCCTCTGATTCCCAGCCTCTGATTCCCCATATCTGATTCCCTGCCTCTGATTCCCCATATCTGATTCCCCGCCTCTATTTCCCCATATCTGCTTCGCCACCTCTGATTCCCCAACTCTGATTCCCCGCCTCTGATTCCCCAGCTCTGATTTCCCGCCTCTGATTCCCGGCATCCGATTCCCTGCCTCTGAATCCCCGCCTCTGATTCCACATCTCTGATTCCCCGCCTCTGATTCCCCGTGTCTGATTCCCTGCCTATGATTCCCCGCCTCTGATTCCCCGCGTCTGATTCCCTGCCACTGATTCCCTGCCCCTGATTCCCCACCTCTGATTCCCCATATCTGATTCCCCGCCTCTGTTTTCCCGCCTTTGATTCCCTGCCTCTGATTCCCCATATCTGATTCCCCGCCTCTGATTCCCCAACTCTGATTTCCCGCCTCTGATTCCCCAGCTCTGAATCCCCGGCTCTGATTCCCCGCGTCTGATTCCCTGCCTCTGATTCCCCGCCTCTGATTCCCCATCTGTGATTCACAACCTCTGATGCCCCACCTCTGATTCCCCATATCTGATTCCCCGCCTCTGTTTCCCCGCCTCTGATTCCCCGCCTCTGATTCCCCATATCTGATTCCCCACCTCTGATTGTGCACCTCTGATTCACAGCCTCTGATTCCCCATCTCTGGTTCACCGCCTTTGATTCGCCACCTCTGATTCCCCATATCTGATTCCCCACCTCTGTTTCCCCGCCTCTGATTCCCCGCCTCTGATTCTCCATATCTCATTCCCCGCCTCTGAATCCCCATCTCTGATTCCCGGACTCTGATACCCCACCTCTGATTCCCGGCCTCTTATTCCCAGCATCTGATTCCCGGCCTCTGATTCCCGGCCTCTAATTCCCCGCCTCTGTTTCCCCATATCTAATTCCCCACCTCTGATGCCCCAACTCTGATTCCCTGCCTCTCATTCCCCGCGTTCTATTCCCTGCCTCTGATTCCCCGCCTGTGATTCCCCATCTCTGATTCACCACCTCTGATTCCCCACCTCTGATTCCCCATATCTAATTCCCCGCCTCTGTTTGCCCGCCTCTGATTCCCCGCCTCTGTTTCCCCATATCTGATTCCCCGCCTCTGAATCCCCAACTCTGATTCCCTGCCTCTGATTCACCAGCTCTGATTCCCCGCCTTTGATTCCCCCCGTCTGATTCCCAGCCTCTGAATCCCCGTGTCTGATTTCCTGCCTCAGATTCCCCGCCTCTGATTCCCCATCTCTGATTCACCGCCTTTGATTCCCCAACTCTGATTCCCCGCCTCTGATTCCCCAGCTCTGATTTCCCGCCTCTGATTTCCAGCATCCGATTCCCTGCCTCTGAATCCCCGCCTCTGATTCCCCATCTCTGATTCCCCGCCTATGATTCCCCGCCTCTGTTTCCCCGCCTCTGATTCCCCGCCTCTGTTTCCCCATATCTGATTCCCCGCCTCTGATTCCCCAACTTTGATTCCCCTCCTCTAATTCGCCAGATATGATTCCCCGCCTCTGATTCCCTGCGTCTGATTCCCTGCCTCTGATTCCCCTTCTCTGATTCACCACCTCTGAATCCCCACCTCTGATTCCCCATCTCTGATTCCGCACATCCGATTCCCTTCCTCTGATTCCCCGCCTCTGATTCCCCGCCTCTGATTCCCTGCCTCTGATTCGCAACCTCTAATTCCCCACCTCTGATTCCCCATATCTGATTCCCCGCCTGTGTTTCCCTGCCTCTGATTCCCGGCCTCTGATTCCCCAGCTCTGATTCCCCGCCTTTTATTCCCGGCCTCTGATTCCCTTCCACTGATTCCCCGCCGCTGATTCCCCACCTCTGATTCCCCATATCTGATTCCCCGCCTCTGTTTCCCCAGCTCTGATTCCCCACGTCTGATTCCCCAGCTCTGATTCCCTGCCACTGATTCCCCGCCCCTGATTCCCCACCTCTGATTCCCCATATCTAATTCCCCGCCTCTGTTTGCCCGCCTCTGATTCCCCGCCTCTGTTTCCCCATATCTGATTCCCCGCCTCTGAATCCCCAACTCTGATTCCCTGCCTCTGATTCACCGGCTCTGATTCCCCGCCTTTGATTCCCCCCGTCTGATTCCCAGCCTCTGAATCCCCGTGTCTGATTTCCTGCCTCAGATTCCCCACCTCTGATTCCCCATCTCTGATTCACCGCCTCTGATTCCCCAGCTCTGATTTCCCGCCTCTGATTTCCGGCATCCGATTCCCTGCCTCTGATTCCCCGCCTCTGATTCCCCATCTCTGATTCCCCGCCTATGATTCCCCGCCTCTGTTTCCCCGCCTCTGATTCCCCGCCTCTGTTTCCCCATATCTGATTCCCCGCCTCTGATTCCCCAACTTTGATTCCCCTCCTCTAATTCGCCAGCTATGATTCCCCGCCTCTGATTCCCTGCGTCTGATTCCCTGCCTCTGATTCCCCTTCTCTGATTCACCACCTCTGAATCCCCACCTCTGATTCCCCATCTCTGATTCCGCACATCCGATTCCCTGCCTCTGATTCCCCGCCTCTGATTCCCCGCCTCTGATTCCCTGCCTCTGATTCGCAACCTCTAATTCCCCACCTCTGATTCCCAATATCTGACTCCCCGCCTCTGTTTCCCTGCCTCTGATTCCCAGCCTCTGATTCCCCAGCTCTGATTCCCCGCCTTTTATTCCCGGCCTCTGATTCCCTTCCACTGATTCCCCGCCGCTGATTCCCCACCTCTGATTCCCCATATCTGATTCCCCGCCTCTGTTTTCCCAGCTCTGATTCCCCACCTCTGATTCCCCAGCTCTGATTCCCTGCCACTGATTCCCCGCCCCTGATTCCCCACCTCTGATTCCCCATATCTGATTCCCCGCCTCTGTTTCCCCAGCTCTGATTCCCTGCCTCTGATTCCCTGCCCTGATTCCCCATCTCTGTTTCACCGCCTTTGATTCGCCACCTCTGATTCCCCATATCTGATTCCCCGCCTCTGTTTCCCCGCCTCTGATTCCCTACCTCTGATTCCCAACCTCTGATTCCACACCTCTCATTCCCCATATATGATTCCCCGCCTCTATTTCCCCATATCTGATTCCCCGCCTCTGATTCCCCAACTCTGATTCCCCGCCTCTGATTCCCCAGCTCTGATTCCCCGCCTCCTATTCCCGGCGTCCGATTCCCTGCCTCTGATTCCCCGCCTCTGATTCCCCATCTCTGATTCCCCGCCTCTGATTCCCCGTGTCTGATTCCCTGCCTCTGATTCCCCGCCTCTGATTCCCCGCCTCTGATTCCCTGCCACTGATTCCCTGCCCCTGATTCCCCACTTCTGATTCCCCATATCTGATTCCCCGCCTCTGTTTCCCCGCCTCTGATTCCCCGCCTCTGATTCCCCATATCTGATTCCCTGCCTCTGATTCCCCAACTCTGATTCCCCGCCTCTGATTCCCCAGCTCTGAATCCCCGCCTCTGATTCCCCGCGTCTGATTCCCTGCCTCTGATTCCCCGCCTTGATTCCCCATCTCTGATTTACAACCTCTGATTCCCCACCTCTGATTCCCCATATCTGATTCCCAGCCTCTGTTTCCCCGCCTCTGATTCCCCGCCTCTGATTCCCCATATCTGATTCCCCGGCTCTGATTGCCCACCTCTGATTCCCCGCCTCTGATTCGCCAGCTCTGATTCCCCGCCTCTGATTCCCCGCATCTGATTCCCTGCCTCTGATTCCCCGCCTCTGAATCCCCATCTCTGATTCACCGCCTTTGATTCGCCACCTCTGATTCCCCATATCTGATTCCCCACCTCTGTTTCCCCGCCTCTGATTCCCCGCTTATGATTCTCCATATCTCATTCCCCGCCTCTGAATCCCCATCTCTGATTCCCGGACTCTGATTCCCCACCTCTGATTCCCGGCCTCTTATTCCCAGCATTTGATTCCCGGCCTCTGATTCCCGGCCTCTGATTCCCCGCTTCTGATTCTGATTCCCTGCCTCTGATTCCCCATCTCTGATTCCGCACATCTGATTCCCTGCCTCTGATTCCCCACCTCTGATTCCCCATATCTGATTCCCCGCCTCTGTTTCCCCGCCTCTGATTCCCCGCCTCTGTTTCCCCATATCTAATTCCCCACCTCTGATGCCCCAACTCTGATTCCCCGCCTCTGATTCCCCAGCTCTGATTCCCCACCTCTGATTCCCTTCATCCGATTCCCCATGTCTGATTCCCCGCCTCTGTTTCCCCGCCTCTGATTCCCCGCCTCTGTTTCCCCATATCTGATTCCCCGCCTCTGATTCCCCAGCTCTGATTCCCTGCCTCTGATTCCCCGCGTTCCATTCCCTGCCTCTGATTCCCCGCCTGTGATTCCCCATCTCTTATTCACCACCTCTGATTCCCCACCTCTGATTCCCCATATCTAATTCCCCCCCTCTGTTTGCCCGCCTCTGATTCCCCTCCTCTATTTCCACATATCTGATTCCCCGCCTCTGAATCCCCAACTCTGATTCCCCGCCTCTGATTCACCAGCTCTGATTCCCCGCCTTTGATTCCCCCCGTCCGATTCCCAGCCTCTGAATCCCCGTGTCTGATTTCCTGCCTCTGATTCCCCGCCTCTGATTCCCCATCTCTGATTCACCGCCTCTGATTCCCCACCTCTGACTCCCCATTTCTGATTCCGCACATCCGATTCCCTGCCTCTGATTCCCCGACTCTGATTCCCCACCTCTGATTCCCCAGCTCTTATTCCCCGCCTCTGATTCCCCGCGTCTGATTCCCTGCCTCTGATTCCCCGCTTCTGATTCCCCATCTCTGATTCCCCACCTCTGATTCCCCGTCTGATTCCCTGCCTCTGATTCCCCGCCTCTGATTCCCCGCCTCTGATTCCCTGCAACTGATTCCCCACCCCTGATTCCCCACCTCTGATTCCCCATATCTTATTCCCCGCCTCTGTTTCCCCCCCTCTGATTCCCAGCCTCTGATTCCCCATATCTGATTCCCTGCCTCTGATTCCCCATATCTAATTCCCCGCCTCTATTTCCCCATATCTGCTTCGCCGCCTCTGATTCCCCAAATCTGATTCCCCGCCTCTGATTCCCCAGCTCTGATTCCCCATCTCTGATTCCGCACATCCGATTCCCTGCCTCTGATTCCCCGCCTCTGATTCCCCATCTCTGATTCACCGCCTCTGATTCCCCACCTCTGACTCCCCATTTCTGATTCCGCACATCCGATTCCCTGCCTCTGATTCCCCGACTCTGATTCCCCACCTCTGATTCCCCAGCTCTTATTCCCCGCCTCTGATTCCCCGCGTCTGATTCCCTGCCTCTGATTCCCCGCCTCTGATTCCCCATCTCTGATTCCCCACCTCTGATTCCCCGTGTCTGATTCCCTGCCTCTGATTCCCCGCCTCTGATTCCCCACCTCTGATTCCCCAGCTCTGATTCCCCGCCTCTGATTCCCCGTGTCTGATTCCCTGCCTCTGATTCCCCGCCTCTGATTCCCCATCTCTGATTCCCCACCTCTGATTCCCCGTGTCTGATTCCCTGCCTCTGAATCCCCGCCTCTGATTCCCCGCCTCTGATTCCCTGCCACTGATTCCCCACCACTGATTCCCCACCTCTGATTCCCCATATCTTATTCCCCGCCTCTGTTTCCCCCGCTCTGATTCCCAGCCTCTGATTCCCCATATCTGATTCCCCGCCTCTGATTCCCCATATCTGATTCCCCGCCTCATTTTCCCCATATCTGCTTCGCCGCCTCTGATTCCCCAACTCTGATTCCCCGCCTCTGATTCCCCAGCACTGATTTCCCGCCTCTGATTTCCGGCATCCGATTCCCTGCCTCTGATTCCCCGCCTCTGATTCCCCATCTCTGATTCCCCGCCTATGATTCCCCGCATCTGTTTCCCCGCCTCTGATTCCCCGCCTCTGTTTCCCCATATCTGATTCCCCGCCTCTGATTCCCCAACTTTGATTCCCCTCCTCTAATTCGCCAGCTATGATTCCCCGCCTCTGATTCCCCGCGTCTGATTCCCTGCCTCTGATTCCCCTTCTCTGATTCACCACCTCTGAATCCCCACCTCTGATTCCCCATCTCTGATTCCGCACATCCGATTCCCTGCCTCTGATTCCCCGCCTCTGATTCCCCGCCTCTGTTTCCCTGCCTCTGATTCGCAACCTCTAATTCCCCACCTCTGATTCCCCATATCTGATTCCCCGCCTCTGTTTCCCTGCCTCTGATTCCCGGCCTCTGATTCCCCAGCTCTGATTCCCCGCCTTTTATTCCCGGCCTCTGATTCCCTGCCACTGATTCCCCGCCCCTGATTCCCCACCTCTGATTCCCCATATCTGATTCCCCGCCTCTGTTTCCCCAGCTCTGATTCCCCACCTCTGATTCCCCAGCTCTGATTCCCTGCCACTGATTCCCCGCCCCTGATTCCCCACCTCTGATTCCCCATATCTAATTCCCCGCCTCTGTTTGCCCGACTCTGATTCCCCGCCTCTGTTTCCCCATATCTGATTCCCCGCCTCTGAATCCCCAACTCTGATTCCCTGCCTCTGATTCACCGGCTCTGATTCCCCGCCTTTGATTCCCCCCGTCTGATTCCCAGCCTCTGAATCCCCGTGTCTGATTTCCTGCCTCAGATTCCCCACCTCTGATTCCCCATCTCTGATTCACCGCCTCTGATTCCCGAGCTCTGATTTCCCGCCTCTGATTTCCGGCATCCGATTCCCTGCCTCTGATTCCCCGCCTCTGATTCCCCATCTCTGATTCCCCGCCTATGATTCCCCGCCTCTGTTTCCCCGCCTCTGATTCCCCGCCTCTGTTTCCCCATATCTGATTCCCCGCCTCTGATTCCCCAACTTTGATTCCCCTCCTCTAATTCGCCAGCTATGATTCCCCGCCTCTGATTCCCTGCGTCTGATTCCCTGCCTCTGATTCCCCTTCTCTGATTCACCACCTCTGAATCCCCACCTCTGATTCCCCATCTCTGATTCCGCACATCCGATTCCCTGCCTCTGATTCCCCGCCTCTGATTCCCCGCCTCTGATTCCCTGCCTCTGATTCGCAACCTCTAATTCCCCACCTCTGATTCCCCATATCTGACTCCCCGCCTCTGTTTCCCTGCCTCTGATTCCCAGCCTCTGATTCCCCAGCTCTGATTCCCCGCCTTTTATTCCCGGCCTCTGATTCCCTTCCACTGATTCCCCGCCGCTGATTCTCCACCTCTGATTCCCCATATCTGATTCCCCGCCTCTGTTTCCCCAGCTCTGATTCCCCACCTCTGATTCCCCAGCTCTGATTCCCTGCCACTGATTCCCCGCCCCTGATTCCCCACCTCTGATTCCCCATATCTGATTCCCCGCCTCTGTTTCCCCAGCTCTGATTCCCTGCCTCTGATTCCCTGCCCTGATTCCCCATCTCTGTTTCACCGCCTTTGATTCGCCACCTCTGATTCCCCATATCTGATTCCCCGCCTCTGTTTCCCCGCCTCTGATTCCCTACCTCTGATTCCCAACCTCTGATTCCACACCTCTCATTCCCCTTATATGATTCCCCGCCTCTATTTCCCCATATCTGATTCCCCGCCTCTGATTCCCCAACTCTGATTCCCCGCCTCTGATTCCCCAGCTCTGATTCCCCGCCTCTGATTCCCGGCGTCCGATTCCCTGCCTCTGATTCCCCGCCTCTGATTCCCCATCTCTGATTCCCCGCCTCTGATTCCCCGTGTCTGATTCCCTGCCTCTGATTCCCCGCCTCTGATTCCCCGCCTCTGATTCCCTGCCACTGATTCCCTGCCCCTGATTCCCCACTTCTGATTCCCCATATCTGATTCCCCGCCTCTGTTTCCCCGCCTCTGATTCCCCGCCTCTGATTCCCCATATCTGATTCCCTGCCTCTGATTCCCCAACTCTGATTCCCCGCCTCTGATTCCCCAGCTCTGAATCCCCGCCTCTGATTCCCCGCGTCTGATTCCCTGCCTCTGATTCCCCGCCTTGATTCCCCATCTCTGATTTACAACCTCTGATTCCCCACCTCTGATTCCCCATATCTGATTCCCAGCCTCTGTTTCCCCGCCTCTGATTCCCCGCCTCTGATTCCCCATATCTGATTCCCCGGCTCTGATTGCCCACCTCTGATTCCCCGTCTCTGATTCGCCAGCTCTGATTCCCCTCCTCTGATTCCCCGCATCTGATTCCCTGCCTCTGATTCCCCGCCTCTGATTCCCCATCTCTGATTCACCGCCTTTGATTCGCCACCTCTGATTCCCCATATCTGATTCCCCACCTCTGTTTCCCCGCCTCTGATTCCCCGCTTATGATTCTCCATATCTCATTCCCCGCCTCTGAATCCCCATCTCTGATTCCCGGACTCTGATTCCCCACCTCTGATTCCCGGCATCTTATTCCCAGCATTTGATTCCCGGCCTCTGATTCCCGGCCTCTGATTCCCCGTTTCTGATTCTGATTCCCTGCCTCTGATTCCCCATCTCTGATTCCGCACATCTGATTCCCTGCCTCTGATTCCCCACCTCTGATTCCCCATATCTGATTCCCCGCCTCTGTTTCCCCGCCTCTGATTCCCCGCCTCTGTTTCCCCATATCTAATTCCCCACCTCTGATGCCCCAACTCTGATTCCCCGCCTCTGATTCCCCAGCTCTGATTCCCCACCTCTGATTCCCTTCATCCGATTCCCCATGTCAGATTCCCCGCCTCTGTTTCCCCGCCTCTGATTCCCCGCCTCTGTTTCCCCATATCTGATTCCCCGCCTCTGATTCCCCAGCTCTGATTCCCTGCCTCTGATTCCCCGCGTTCCATTCCCTGCCTCTGATTCCCCGCCTGTGATTCCCCATCTCTTATTCACCACCTCTGATTCCCCACCTCTGATTCCCCATATCTAATTCCCCCCCTCTGTTTGCCCGCCTCTGATTCCCCTCCTCTATTTCCACATATCTGATTCCCCGCCTCTGAATCCCCAACTCTGATTCCCCGCCTCTGATTCACCAGCTCTGATTCCCCGCCTTTGATTCCCCCCGTCCGATTCCCAGCCTCTGAATCCCCGTGTCTGATTTCCTGCCTCTGATTCCCCACCTCTGATTCCCCGTCTGATTCCCTGCCTCTGATTCCCCGCCTCTGATTCCCCGCCTCTGATTCCCTGCAACTGATTCCCCACCCCTGATTCCCCACCTCTGATTCCCCATATCTTATTCCCCGCCTCTGTTTCCCCCCCTCTGATTCCCAGCCTCTGATTCCCCATATCTGATTCCCTGCCTCTGATTCCCCATATCTAATTCCCCGCCTCTATTTCCCCATATCTGCTTCGCCGCCTCTGATTCCCCAAATCTGATTCCCCGCCTCTGATTCCCCAGCTCTGATTCCCCATCTCTGATTCCGCACATCCGATTCCCTGCCTCTGATTCCCCGCCTCTGATTCCCCAACTCTGATTCCCCGCCTCTGATTCCCCAGCTCAGATTCCCCCACTCTGATTCCCGGCATCCGATTCCCCATATCTGATTCCCCGCCTCTGATTCCCCATATCTGATTCCCCGCCTCATTTTCCCCATATCTGCTTCGCCGCCTCTGATTCCCCAACTCTGATTCCCCGCCTCTGATTCCCCAGCACTGATTTCCCGCCTCTGATTTCCGGCATCCGATTCCCTGCCTCTGATTCCCCGCCTCTGATTCCCCATCTCTGATTCCCCGCCTATGATTCCCCGCATCTGTTTCCCCGCCTCTGATTCCCCGCCTCTGTTTCCCCATATCTGATTCCCCGCCTCTGATTCCCCAACTTTGATTCCCCTCCTCTAATTCGCCAGCTATGATTCCCCGCCTCTGATTCCCTGCGTCTGATTCCCTGCCTCTGATTCCCCTTCTCTGATTCACCACCTCTGAATCCCCACCTCTGATTCCCCATCTCTGATTCCGCACATCCGATTCCCTGCCTCTGATTCCCCGCCTCTGATTCCCCGCCTCTGATTCCCTACTTCTGATTCGCAACCTCTAATTCCCCACCTCTGATTCCCCATATCTGATTCCCCGCCTCTGTTTCCCTGCCTCTGATTCCCGGCCTCTGATTCCCCAGCTCTGATTCCCCGCCTTTTATTCCCGGCCTCTGATTCCCTGCCACTGATTCCCCGCCCCTGATTCCCCACCTCTGATTCCCCATATCTGATTCCCCGCCTCTGTTTCCCCAGCTCTTATTCCCCACCTCTGATTCCCCAGCTCTGATTCCCTGCCACTGATTCCCCGCCCCTGATTCCCCACCTCTGATTCCCCACCTCTGATTCCCCGTGTCTGATTCCCAGCCTCTGATTCCCCGCCTCTGATTCCCCGCCACTGATTCCCTGCCACTGATTCCCCGCCCCTGATTCCCCACCTCTGATTCCCCATATCTTATTCCCCGCCTCTGTTTCCCCCCCTCTGATTCCCAGCCTCTGATTCCCCATATCTGATTCCCTGCCTCTGATTCCCCATATCTGATTCCCCGCCTCTATTTCCCCATATCTGCTTCGCCGCCTCTGATTCCCCAACTCTGATTCCCCGCCTCTGATTCCCCAGCTCTGATTTCCCGCCTCTGATTCCCGGCATCCGATTCCCTGCCTCTGATTCCCCACCTCTGATTCCCCATCTCTGATTCCCCGCCTCTGATTCCCCGTGTCTGATTCCCTGCCTCTGATTCCCCGACTCTGATTCCCCGCGTCTGATTCCCTGCCACTGATTCCCTGCCCCTGATTCCCCACCTCTGATTCCCCATATCTGATTCCCCGCCTCTGTTTTCCTGCCTCTGATTCCCTGCCTCTGATTCCCCATATCTGATTCCCCGCCTCTGATTCCCCAACTCTGATTCCCCGCCTCTGATTCCCCAGCTCTGAATCCCAGCCTCTGACTCCTCGCGTCTGATTCCCTGCCTCTGATTCCCCGCCTCTGATTCCCCATCTGTGATTCACAACCTCTGATGCCCCACCTCTGATTCCCCATATCTGATTCCCCGCCTCTGTTTCCCCGCCTCTGATTCACCGCCTCTGATTCCCCATATCTGGTTCACCACCTCTGATTCCCGGCCTCTGATTCCCCATCTCTGATTCCACACATCCGATTCCCTGCCTATGATTCCCCACCTCTGATTCCCCGCCTCTGATTCCCCATATCTGATTCCCTGCCTCTGTTTCCCCGCCTCTGATTCCCCATATGTGATTCCCCACCTCTGTTTCCACGCCTCTGATTCCCCGCCTCTGTTTCCCCATCTCTGATTCACCGCCTTTGATTCGCCACCTCTGATTCCCCATATCTGATTCCCCACCTCTGTTTCCCCGCCTCTGATTCCCCGCCTCTGATTCTCCATATCTCATTCCCCGCCTCTGAATCCCCATCTCTGATTCCCGAACTCTGATTCCCCACCTCTGATTCCCGGCCTCTTATTCCCAGCATCTGATTCCCGGCCTCTGATTCCCGGCCTCTAATTCCCCGCTTCTGATTCTGATTCCCTGCCTCTGAATCCCCATCTCTGATTCCGCACATCTGATTCCCTGCCTCTGATTCCCCACATCTGATTCCCCATATCTGATTCCCCGCCTCAGTTTCCCCGCCTCTGATTCCCCGCCTCTGTTTCCCCATATCTAAATCCCCACCTCTGATGCCCCAACTCTGATTCCCCGCCTCTGATTCCCCAGCTCTGATTCCCCACCTCTGATTCCCCGCATCCGATTCCCCATGTCTGATTTCCTGCCTCTGTTTCCCCGCCTCTGATTCCCCGCCTCTGTTTCCCCATATCTGATTCCCCGCCTCTGATTCCCCAGCTCTGATTCCCTGCCTCTGATTCCCCGCATTCTATTCCCTGCCTCTGATTCCCCGCCTGTGATTCCCCATCTCTGATTCACCACCTCTGATTCCCCACCGTGATTCCCCATATCTAATTCCCCGCATCTGTTTGCCCGCCTCTGATTCCCCGCCTCTGTTTCCCCATATCTGATTCCCAGCCTCTGAATCCCCGTGTCTGATTTCCTGTCTCTGATTCCCCGCCTCTGATTCCCCATCTCTGATTCACCACCTCTGATTCCCCACCTCTGATTCCCCATCTCTGATTCCGCACATCCGATTCCCTGCCTCTGATTCCCCGACTCTGATTCCCCACCTCTGATTCCCCAGCTCTGATTCCCCGCCTCTGATTCCCCGCGTCTGATTCCCTGCCTCTGATTCCCCGCCTCTGATTCCCCATCTCTGATTCCCCACCTCTGATTCCCCGTGTCTGATTCCCTGCCTCTGAATCCCCGCCTCTGATTCCCCGCCTCTGATTCCCTGCCACTGATTCCCCACCACTGATTCCCCACCTCCGATTCCCCATATCTTATTCCCCGCCTCTGTTTCCCCCGCTCTGATTCCCAGCCTCTGATTCCCCATATCTGATTCCCCGCCTCTGATTCCCCATATCTGATTCCCCGCCTCATTTTCCCCATATCTGCTTCGCCGCCTCTGATTCCCCAACTCTGATTCCCCGCCTCTGATTCCCCAGCTCTGATTTCCCGCCTCTGATTTCCGGCATCCGATTCCCTGCCTCTGATTCCCCGCCTCTGATTCCCCATCTCTGATTCCCCGCCTATGATTCCCCGCCTCTGTTTCCCCGCCTCTGATTCCCCGCCTCTGTTTCCCCATATCTGATTCCCCGCCTCTGATTCCCAAACTTTGATTCCCCTCCTCTAATTCGCCAGCTATGATTCCCCGCCTCTGATTCCCTGCGTCTGATTCCCTGCCTCTGATTCCCCTTCTCTGATTCACCACCTCTGAATCCCCACCTCTGATTCCCCATCTCTGATTCCGCACATCCGATTCCCTGCCTCTGATTCCCCGCCTCTGATTCCCCGCCTCTGATTCCCTGCCTCTGATTCGCAACCTCTAATTCCCCACCTCTGATTCCCCATATCTGATTCCCCGCCTCTGTTTCCCTGCCTCTGATTCCCGGCCTCTGATTCCCCAGCTCTGATTCCCCGCCTTTTATTCCCGGCCTCTGATTCCCTTCCACTGATTCCCCGCCGCTGATTCCCCACCTCTGATTCCCCATATCTGATTCCCCGCCTCTGTTTCCCCAGCTCTGATTCCCCACCTCTGATTCCCCAGCTCTGATTCCCTGCCACTGATTCCCCGCCCCTGATTCCCCACCTCTGATTCCCCATATCTGATTCCCCGTCTCTGTTTCCCCAGCTCTGATTCCCTGCCTCTGATTCCCTGCCCTGATTCCCCATCTCTGTTTCACCGCCTTTGATTCGCCACCTCTGATTCCCCATATCTGATTCCCCGCCTCTGTTTCCCCGCCTCTGATTCCCTGCCTCTGATTCCCAACCTCTGATTCCACACCTCTCATTCCCCATATATGATTCCCCGCCTCTATTTCCTCATATCTGATTCCCCGCCTCTGATTCCCCAACTCTGATTCCCCGCCTCTGATTCCCCAGCTCTGATTCCACGCCTCTGATTCCCGGCGTCCGATTCCCTGGCTCTGATTCCCCGCCTCTGATTCCCCATCTCTGATTCCACGCCTCTGATTCCCCGTGTCTGATTCCCTGCCTCTGATTCCCCGCCTCTGATTCCCCGCCTCTGATTCCCTGCCACTGATTCCCTGCCCCTGATTCCCCACTTCTGATTCCCCATATCTGATTCCCCGCCTCTGTTTCCCCACCTCTGATTCCCCGCCTCTGATTCCCTGCCTCTGATTCCCTGCCTCTGATTCCCCGCCTTGATTCCCCACCTCTGATTCCCCATATCTTATTCCCCGCCTCTGTTTCCCCCGCTCTGATTCCCAGCCTATGATTCCCCATATCTGATTCCCCGCCTCTGATTCCCCATATCTGATTCCCCGCCTCATTTTCCCCATATCTGCTTCGCCGCCTCTGATTCCCCAACTCTGATTCCCCGCCTCTGATTCCCCAGCTCTGATTTCCCGCCTCTGATTTCCGGCATCCGATTCCCTGCCTCTGATTCCCCGCCTCTGATTCCCCATCTCTGATTCCCCGCCTATGATTCCCCGCCTCTGTTTCCCCGCCTCTGATTCCCCGCCTCTGTTTCCCCATATCTGATTCCCCGCCTCTGATTCCTCAACTTTGATTCCCCTCCTCTAATTCGCCAGCTATGATTCCCCGCCTCTGATTCCCTGCGTCTGATTCCCTGCCTCTGATTCCCCTTCTCTGATTCACCACCTCTGAATCCCCACCTCTGATTCCCCATCTCTGATTCCGCACATCCGATTCCCTGCCTCTGATTCCCCGCATCTGATTCCCCGCCTCTGATTCCCTGCCTCTGATTCGCAACCTCTAATTCCCCACCTCTGATTCCCCATATCTGATTCCCCGCCTCTGTTTCCCTGCCTCTGATTCCCGGCCTCTGATTCCCCAGCTCTGATTCCCCGCCTTTTATTCCCGGCCTCTGATTCCCTGCCACTGATTCCCCGCCCCTGATTCCCCACCTCTGATTCCCCATATCTGATTCCCCGCCTCTGTTTCCCCAGCTCTGATTCCCCACCTCTGATTCCCCAGCTCTGATTCCCTGCCACTGATTCCCCGCCCCTGATTCCCCACCTCTGATTCCCCATATCTGATTCCCCGCCTCTGTTTCCCCAGCTCTGATTCCCTGCCTCTGATTCCCTGCCCTGATTCCCCATCTCTGTTTCACCGCCTTTGATTCGCCACCTCTGATTCCCCATATCTGATTCCCCGCCTCTGTTTCCCCGCCTCTGATTCCCTGCCTCTGATTCCCAACCTCTGATTCCACACCTCTCATTCCCCATATATGATTCCCCGCCTCTATTTCCCCATATCTGATTCCCCGCCTCTGATTCCCCAACTCTGATTCCCCGCCTCTGAATCCCCAGCTCTGATTCCCCGCCTCTGATTCCCGGCGTCCGATTCCCTGCCTCTGATTCCCCGCCTCTGATTCTCCATCTCTGATTCTCCGCCTCTGATTCCCCGCGTCTGATTCCCTGCCTCTGATTCCCCGCCTCTGATTCCCCGCCTCTGACTCCCTGCCACTGATTCCCTGCCCCTGATTCCCCACTTCTGATTCCCCATATCTGATTCCCCGCCTCTGTTTCCCCGCCTCTGATTCCCCGCCTCTGTTTCCCCGCCTCTGATTCCCCGCCTCTGATTCCCCATATCTGATTCCATGCCTCTGATTCCCCAACTCTGATTCCCCGCCTCTGATTCCCCAGCTCTGAATCCCCGCCTCTGATTCCAAGCGTCTGATTCCCTGCCTCTGATTCCCCGCCTTGATTCCCCATCTCTGATTTACAACCTCTGATTCCCCACCTCTGATTCCCCATATCTGATTCCCAGCCTCTGTTTCCCCGCCTCTGATTCCCCGCCTCTGATTCCCCATATCTGATTCCCCGGCTCTGATTGCCCACCTCTGATTCCCCGCCTCTGATTCGCCAGCTCTGATTCCCCGCCTCTGATTCCCCGCATCTGATTCCCTGCCTCTGATTCCCCGCCTCTGATTCCCCATCTCTGATTCACCGCCTTTTATTCGCCACCTCTGATTCCCCATATTTGATTCCCCACCTCTGTTTCCACGCCTCTGATTCCCCGCCTCTGATTCTCCATATCTCATTCCCCGCCTCTGAATCCCCATCTCTGATTCCCGGACTCTGATTCCCCACCTCTGATTCCCGGCCTCTTATTCCCAGCATTTGATTCCCGGCCTCTGATTCCCGGCCTCTGATTCCCCGCTTCTGATTCTGATTCCCTGCCTCTGATTCCCCATCTCTGATTCCGCACATCTGATTCCCTGCCTCTGATTCCCCAACTCTGATTCCCCATATCTGATTCCCCGCCTCTGTTTCCCCGCCTCTGATTCCCCGCCTCTGTTTCCCCATATCTAATTCCCCACCTCTGATGCCCCAACTCTGATTCCCCGCCTCTGATTCCCCAGCTCTGATTCCCCACCTCTGATTCCCTGCATCCGATTCCCCATGTCTGATTCCCCGCCTCTGTTTCCCCGCCTCTGATTCCCCGCCTCTGTTATCCCATATCTGATTCCCCGCCTCTGATTCCCCAGCTCTGATTCCCTGTCTCTGATTCCCCGCGTTCCATTCCCTGCCTCTGATTCCCCGGCTGTGATTCCCCATCTCTTATTCACCACCTCTGATTCCCCACCTCTGATTCCCCATATCTAATTCCCCGCCTCTGTTTGCCCGCCTCTGAGTCCCCTCCTCTGTTTCCACATATCTGATTCCCCGCCTCTGAATCCCCAACTCTGATTCCCTGCCTCTGATTCACCAGCTCTGATTCCCCGCCTTTGATTCCCCCCGTCTGATTCCCAGCCTCTGAATCCCCGTGTCTGATTTCCTGCCTCTGATTCCCCGCCTCTGATTCCCCATCTCTGATTCACCGCCTCTGATTCCCCACCTCTGACTCCCCATTTCTGATTCCGCACATCCGATTCCCTGCCTCTGATTCCCCGACTCTGATTCCCCACCTCTGATTCCCCAGCTCTTATTCCCCGCCTCTAATTCCCCGCATCTGATTCCCTGCCTCTGATTCCCCGCCTCTGATTCCCCATCTCTGATTCCCCACCTCTGATTCCCCGTGTCTGATTCCCTGCCTCTGATTCCCCGCCTCTGATTCCCCACCTCTGATTCCCTGCAACTGATTCCCCGCCCATGATTCCCCACCTCTGATTCCCCATATCTTATTCCCCGCCTCTGTTTCCCCCCCTCTGATTCCCAGCCTCTGATTCCCCATATCTGATTCCCTGCCTCTGATTCCCCATATCTGATTCCCCGCCTCTATTTCCCCATATCTGCTTCGCCGCCTCTGATTCCCCAACTCTGATTCCCCGCCTCTGATTCCCCAGCTCTGATTTCCCGCCTCTGATTCCCGGCATCCGATTCCCTGCCTCTGAATCCCCGCCTCTGATTCGACATCTCTGATTCCCCGCCTCTGATTCCCCGTGTCTGATTCCCTGCCTATGATTCCCCGCCTCTGATTCCCCGCGTCTGATTCCCTGCCACTGATTCCCTGCCCCTGATTCCCCACCTCTGATTCCCCATATCTGAATCCCCGCCTCTGTTTTCCCGCCTTTGATTCCCTGCCTCTGATTCCCCATATCTGATTCCCCGCCTCTGATTCCCCAACTCTGATTTCCCGCCTCTGATTCCCCAGCTCTGAATCCCCGGCTCTGATTCCCCGCGTCTGATTCCCTGCCTCTGATTCCCCGCCTCTGATTCCCCATCTGTGATTCACAACCTCTGATGCCCCACCTCTGATTCCCCATATCTGATTCCCCGCCTCTGTTTCCCCGCCTCTGAGTCCCCGCCTCTGATTCCCCATATCTGATTCCCCACCTCTGATTGTGCACCTCTGATTCACTGCCTCTGATTCCCCATCTCTGGTTCACCGCCTTTGATTCGCCACCTCTGATTCCCCATATCTGATTCCCCACCTCTGTTTCCCCGCCTCTGATTCCCCGCCTCTGATTCTCCATATCTCATTCCCCGCCTCTGAATCCCCAGCTCTGATTCCCGGACTCTGATTCCCCACCTCTGATTCCCGGCCTCTTATTCCCAGCATCTGATTCCCGGCCTCTGATTCCCGGCCTCTAATTCCCCGCCTCTGTTTCCCCATATCTAATTCCCCACCTCTGATGCCCCAACTCTGATTCCCTGCCTCTCATTCCCCGCGTTCTATTCCCTGCCTCTGATTCCCCGCCTGTGATTCCCCATCTCTGATTCACCACCTCTGATTCCCCACCTCTGATTCCCCATATCTAATTCCCCGCCTCTGTTTGCCCGCCTCTGATTCCCCGCCTCTGTTTCCCCATATCTGATTCCCCGCCTCTGAATCCCCAACTCTGATTCCCTGCCTCTGATTCACCAGCTCTGATTCCCCGCCTTTGATTCCCCCCGTCTGATTCCCAGCCTCTGAATCCCCGTGTCTGATTTCCTGCCTCAGATTCCCCGCCTCTGATTCCCCATCTCTGATTCACCGCCTTTGATTCCCCAACTCTGATTCCCCGCCTCTGATTCCCCAGCTCTGATTTCCCGCCTCTGATTTCCAGCATCCGATTCCCTGCCTCTGAATCCCCGCCTCTGATTCCCCATCTCTGATTCCCCGCCTATGATTCCCCGCCTCTGTTTCCCCGCCTCTGATTCCCCAACTCTGATTCCCCGCCTCTGATTCCCCAGCTCTGATTCCCCGCCTCTGATTCCCGGCGTCCGATTCCCTGCCTCTGATTCCCCGCCTCTGATTCCCCATCTCTGATTCCCCGCCTCTGATTCCCCGTGTCTGATTCCCTGCCTCTGATTCCCCGCCTCTGATTCCCCGCCTCTGATTCCCTGCCACTGATTCCCTGCCCCTGATTCCCCACTTCTGATTCCCCATATCTGATTCCCCGCCTCTGTTTCCCCGCCTCTGATTCCCCGCCTCTGATTCCCCATATCTGATTCCCTGCCTCTGATTCCCCAACTCTGATTCCCCGCCTCTGATTCCCCAGCTCTGAATCCCCGCCTCTGATTCCCCGCGTCTGATTCCCTGCCTCTGATTCCCCGCCTTGATTCCCCATCTCTGATTTACAACCTCTGATTCCCCACCTCTGATTCCCCATATCTGATTCCCAGCCTCTGTTTCCCCGCCTCTGATTCCCCGCCTCTGATTCCCCATATCTGATTCCCCGGCTCTGATTGCCCACCTCTGATTCCCCGTCTCTGATTCGCCAGCTCTGATTCCCCTCCTCTGATTCCCCGCATCTGATTCCCTGCCTCTGATTCCCCGCCTCTGATTCCCCATCTCTGATTCACCGCCTTTGATTCGCCACCTCTGATTCCCCATATCTGATTCCCCACCTCTGTTTCCCCGCCTCTGATTCCCCGCTTATGATTCTCCATATCTCATTCCCCGCCTCTGAATCCCCATCTCTGATTCCCGGACTCTGATTCCCCAACTCTGATTCCCGGCATCTTATTCCCAGCATTTGATTCCCGGCCTCTGATTCCCGGCCTCTGATTCCCCGTTTCTGATTCTGATTCCCTGCCTCTGATTCCCCATCTCTGATTCCGCACATCTGATTCCCTGCCTCTGATTCCCCACCTCTGATTCCCCATATCTGATTCCCCGCCTCTGTTTCCCCGCCTCTGATTCCCCGCCTCTGTTTCCCCATATCTAATTCCCCACCTCTGATGCCCCAACTCTGATTCCCCGCCTCTGATTCCCCAGCTCTGATTCCCCACCTCTGATTCCCTTCATCCGATTCCCCATGTCAGATTCCCCGCCTCTGTTTCCCCGCCTCTGATTCCCCGCCTCTGTTTCCCCATATCTGATTCCCCGCCTCTGATTCCCCAGCTCTGATTCCCTGCCTCTGATTCCCCGCGTTCCATTCCCTGCCTCTGATTCCCCGCCTGTGATTCCCCATCTCTTATTCACCACCTCTGATTCCCCACCTCTGATTCCCCATATCTAATTCCCCCCCTCTGTTTGCCCGCCTCTGATTCCCCTCCTCTATTTCCACATATCTGATTCCCCGCCTCTGAATCCCCAACTCTGATTCCCCGCCTCTGATTCACCAGCTCTGATTCCCCGCCTTTGATTCCCCCCGTCCGATTCCCAGCCTCTGAATCCCCGTGTCTGATTTCCTGCCTCTGATTCCCCGCCTCTGATTCCCCATCTCTGATTCACCGCCTCTGATTCCCCACCTCTGACTCCCCATTTCTGATTCCGCACATCCGATTCCCTGCCTCTGATTCCCCGACTCTGATTCCCCACCTCTGATTCCCCAGCTCTTATTCCCCGCCTCTGATTCCCCGCGTCTGATTCCCTGCCTCTGATTCCCCGCTTCTGATTCCCCATCTCTGATTCCCCACCTCTGATTCCCCGTCTGATTCCCTGCCTCTGATTCCCCGCCTCTGATTCCCCGCCTCTGATTCCCTGCAACTGATTCCCCACCCCTGATTCCCCACCTCTGATTCCCCATATCTTATTCCCCGCCTCTGTTTCCCCCCCTCTGATTCCCAGCCTCTGATTCCCCATATCTGATTCCCTGCCTCTGATTCCCCATATCTAATTCCCCGCCTCTATTTCCCCATATCTGCTTCGCCGCCTCTGATTCCCCAAATCTGATTCCCCGCCTCTGATTCCCCAGCTCTGATTCCCCATCTCTGATTCCGCACATCCGATTCCCTGCCTCTGATTCCCCGCCTCTGATTCCCCAACTCTGATTCCCCGCCTCTGATTCCCCAGCTCAGATTCCCCCACTCTGATTCCCGGCATCCAATTCCCCATATCTGATTCCCCGCCTCTGATTCCCCATATCTGATTCCCCGCCTCATTTTCCCCATATCTGCTTCGCCGCCTCTGATTCCCCAACTCTGATTCCCCGCCTCTGATTCCCCAGCACTGATTTCCCGCCTCTGATTTCCGGCATCCGATTCCCTGCCTCTGATTCCCCGCCTCTGATTCCCCATCTCTGATTCCCCGCCTATGATTCCCCGCATCTGTTTCCCCGCCTCTGATTCCCCGCCTCTGTTTCCCCATATCTGATTCCCCGCCTCTGATTCCCCAACTTTGATTCCCCTCCTCTAATTCGCCAGCTATGATTCCCCGCCTCTGATTCCCTGCGTCTGATTCCCTGCCTCTGATTCCCCTTCTCTGATTCACCACCTCTGAATCCCCACCTCTGATTCCCCATCTCTGATTCCGCACATCCGATTCCCTGCCTCTGATTCCCCGCCTCTGATTCCCCGCCTCTGATTCCCTACCTCTGATTCGCAACCTCTAATTCCCCACCTCTGATTCCCCATATCTGATTCCCCGCCTCTGTTTCCCTGCCTCTGATTCCCGGCCTCTGATTCCCCAGCTCTGATTCCCCGCCTTTTATTCCCGGCCTCTGATTCCCTGCCACTGATTCCCCGCCCCTGATTCCCCACCTCTGATTCCCCATATCTGATTCCCCGCCTCTGTTTCCCCAGCTCTTATTCCCCACCTCTGATTCCCCAGCTCTGATTCCCTGCCACTGATTCCCCGCCCCTGATTCCCCACCTCTGATTCCCCACCTCTGATTCCCCGTGTCTGATTCCCAGCCTCTGATTCCCCGCCTCTGATTCCCCGCCACTGATTCCCTGCCACTGATTCCCCGCCCCTGATTCCCCACCTCTGATTCCCCATATCTTATTCCCCGCCTCTGTTTCCCCCCCTCTGATTCCCAGCCTCTGATTCCCCATATCTGATTCCCTGCCTCTGATTCCCCATATCTGATTCCCCGCCTCTATTTCCCCATATCTGCTTCGCCGCCTCTGATTCCCCAACTCTGATTCCCCGCCTCTGATTCCCCAGCTCTGATTTCCCGCCTCTGATTCCCGGCATCCGATTCCCTGCCTCTGATTCCCCACCTCTGATTCCCCATCTCTGATTCCCCGCCTCTGATTCCCCGTGTCTGATTCCCTGCCTCTGATTCCCCGACTCTGATTCCCCGCGTCTGATTCCCTGCCACTGATTCCCTGCCCCTGATTCCCCACCTCTGATTCCCCATATCTGATTCCCCGCCTCTGTTTTCCTGCCTCTGATTCCCTGCCTCTGATTCCCCATATCTGATTCCCCGCCTCTGATTCCCCAACTCTGATTCCCCGCCTCTGATTCCCCAGCTCTGAATCCCAGCCTCTGACTCCTCGCGTCTGATTCCCTGCCTCTGATTCCCCGCCTCTGATTCCCCATCTGTGATTCACAACCTCTGATGCCCCACCTCTGATTCCCCATATCTGATTCCCCGCCTCTGTTTCCCCGCCTCTGATTCACCGCCTCTGATTCCCCATATCTGGTTCACCACCTCTGATTCCCGGCCTCTGATTCCCCATCTCTGATTCCACACATCCGATTCCCTGCCTATGATTCCCCACCTCTGATTCCCCGCCTCTGATTCCCCATATCTGATTCCCTGCCTCTGTTTCCCCGCCTCTGATTCCCCATATGTGATTCCCCACCTCTGTTTCCACGCCTCTGATTCCCCGCCTCTGTTTCCCCATCTCTGATTCACCGCCTTTGATTCGCCACCTCTGATTCCCCATATCTGATTCCCCACCTCTGTTTCCCCGCCTCTGATTCCCCGCCTCTGATTCTCCATATCTCATTCCCCGCCTCTGAATCCCCATCTCTGATTCCCGAACTCTGATTCCCCACCTCTGATTCCCGGCCTCTTATTCCCAGCATCTGATTCCCGGCCTCTGATTCCCGGCCTCTAATTCCCCGCTTCTGATTCTGATTCCCTGCCTCTGAATCCCCATCTCTGATTCCGCACATCTGATTCCCTGCCTCTGATTCCCCACATCTGATTCCCCATATCTGATTCCCCGCCTCAGTTTCCCCGCCTCTGATTCCCCGCCTCTGTTTCCCCATATCTAAATCCCCACCTCTGATGCCCCAACTCTGATTCCCCGCCTCTGATTCCCCAGCTCTGATTCCCCACCTCTGATTCCCCGCATCCGATTCCCCATGTCTGATTTCCTGCCTCTGTTTCCCCGCCTCTGATTCCCCGCCTCTGTTTCCCCATATCTGATTCCCCGCCTCTGATTCCCCAGCTCTGATTCCCTGCCTCTGATTCCCCGCATTCTATTCCCTGCCTCTGATTCCCCGCCTGTGATTCCCCATCTCTGATTCACCACCTCTGATTCCCCACCGTGATTCCCCATATCTAATTCCCCGCATCTGTTTGCCCGCCTCTGATTCCCCGCCTCTGTTTCCCCATATCTGATTCCCAGCCTCTGAATCCCCGTGTCTGATTTCCTGTCTCTGATTCCCCGCCTCTGATTCCCCATCTCTGATTCACCACCTCTGATTCCCCACCTCTGATTCCCCATCTCTGATTCCGCACATCCGATTCCCTGCCTCTGATTCCCCGACTCTGATTCCCCACCTCTGATTCCCCAGCTCTGATTCCCCGCCTCTGATTCCCCGCGTCTGATTCCCTGCCTCTGATTCCCCGCCTCTGATTCCCCATCTCTGATTCCCCACCTCTGATTCCCCGTGTCTGATTCCCTGCCTCTGAATCCCCGCCTCTGATTCCCCGCCTCTGATTCCCTGCCACTGATTCCCCACCACTGATTCCCCACCTCTGATTCCCCATATCTTATTCCCCGCCTCTGTTTCCCCCGCTCTGATTCCCAGCCTCTGATTCCCCATATCTGATTCCCCGCCTCTGATTCCCCATATCTGATTCCCCGCCTCATTTTCCCCATATCTGCTTCGCCGCCTCTGATTCCCCAACTCTGATTCCCCGCCTCTGATTCCCCAGCTCTGATTTCCCGCCTCTGATTTCCGGCATCCGATTCCCTGCCTCTGATTCCCCGCCTCTGATTCCCCATCTCTGATTCCCCGCCTATGATTCCCCGCCTCTGTTTCCCCGCCTCTGATTCCCCGCCTCTGTTTCCCCATATCTGATTCCCCGCCTCTGATTCCCAAACTTTGATTCCCCTCCTCTAATTCGCCAGCTATGATTCCCCGCCTCTGATTCCCTGCGTCTGATTCCCTGCCTCTGATTCCCCTTCTCTGATTCACCACCTCTGAATCCCCACCTCTGATTCCCCATCTCTGATTCCGCACATCCGATTCCCTGCCTCTGATTCCCCGCCTCTGATTCCCCGCCTCTGATTCCCTGCCTCTGATTCGCAACCTCTAATTCCCCACCTCTGATTCCCCATATCTGATTCCCCGCCTCTGTTTCCCTGCCTCTGATTCCCCGCCTCTGATTCCCCAGCTCTGATTTCCCGCCTCTGATTTCCGGCATCCGATTCCCTGCCTCTGATTCCCCGCCTCTGATTCCCCATCTCTGATTCCCCGCCTATGATTCCCCGCCTCTGCTTCCCCGCCTCTGATTCCCCGCCTCTGTTTCCCCAGCTCTGATTCCCTGCCACTGATTCCCCGCCCCTGATTCCCCACCTCTGATTCCCCATATCTGATTCCCCGCCTCTGTTTCCCCAGCTCTGATTCCCTGCCTCTGATTCCCTGCCCTGATTCCCCATCTCTGTTTCACCGCCTTTGATTCGCCACCTCTGATTCCCCATATCTGATTCCCCGCCTCTGTTTCCCCGCCTCTGATTCCCTGCCTCTGATTCCCAACCTCTGATTCCACACCTCTCATTCCCCATATATGATTCCCCGCCTCTATTTCCTCATATCTGATTCCCCGCCTCTGATTCCCCAACTCTGATTCCCCGCCTCTGATTCCCCAGCTCTGATTCCCCGCCTCTGATTCCCGGCGTCCGATTCCCTGCCTCTGATTCCCCGCCTCTGATTCCCCATCTCTGATTCCACGCCTCTGATTCCCCGTGTCTGATTCCCTGCCTCTGATTCCCCGCCTCTGATTCCCCGCCTCTGATTCCCTGCCACTGATTCCCTGCCCCTGATTCCCCACTTCTGATTCCCCATATCTGATTCCCCGCCTCTGTTTCCCCACCTCTGATTCCCCGCCTCTGATTCCCTGCCTCTGATTCCCTGCCTCTGATTCCCCGCCTTGATTCCCCACCTCTGATTCCCCATATCTTATTCCCCGCCTCTGTTTCCCCCGCTCTGATTCCCTGCCTCTGATTCCCCGCCTCTGATTCCCCATCTCTGATTCCCCGCCTCTGATTCCCCGCGTCTGATTCCCTGCCTCTGATTCCCCGCCTCTGATTCCCCGCCTCTGACTCCCTGCCACTGATTCCCTGCCCCTGATTCCCCACTTCTGATTCCCCATATCTGATTCCCCGCCTCTGTTTCCCCGCCTCTGATTCCCCGCCTCTGTTTCCCCGCCTCTGATTCCCCGCCTCTGATTCCCCATATCTGATTCCCTGCCTCTGATTCCCCAACTCTGATTCCCCGCCTCTGATTCCCCAGCTCTGAATCCCCGCCTCTGATTCCAAGCGTCTGATTCCCTGCCTCTGATTCCCCGCCTTGATTCCCCATCTCTGATTTACAACCTCTGATTCCCCACCTCTGATTCCCCATATCTGATTCCCAGCCTCTGTTTCCCCGCCTCTGATTCCCCGCCTCTGATTCCCCATATCTGATTCCCCGGCTCTGATTGCCCACCTCTGATTCCCCGCCTCTGATTCGCCAGCTCTGATTCCCCGCCTCTGATTCCCCGCATCTGATTCCCTGCCTCTGATTCCCCGCCTCTGATTCCCCATCTCTGATTCACCGCCTTTTATTCGCCACCTCTGATTCCCCATATCTGATTCCCCGGCTCTGATTGCCCACCTCTGATTCCCCGCCTCTGATTCGCCAGCTCTGATTCCCCGCCTCTGATTCCCCAGCTCTGATTCCCTGCCACTGATTCCCCGCCCCTGATTCCCCACCTCTGATTCCCCACCTCTGATTCCCCGTGTCTGATTCCCAGCCTCTGATTCCCCGCCTCTGATTCCCCGCCACTGATTCCCTGCCACTGATTCCCCGCCCCTGATTCCCCACCTCTGATTCCCCATATCTTATTCCCCGCCTCTGTTTCCCCCCCTCTGATTCCCAGCCTCTGATTCCCCATATCTGATTCCCTGCCTCTGATTCCCCATATCTGATTCCCCGCCTCTATTTCCCCATATCTGCTTCGCTGCCTCTGATTCCCCAACTCTGATTCCCCGCCTCTGATTCCCCAGCTCTGATTTCCCGCCTCTGATTCCCGGCATCCGATTCCCTGCCTCTGATTCCCCACCTCTGATTCCCCATCTCTGATTCCCCGCCTCTGATTCCCCGTGTCTGATTCCCTGCCTCTGATTCCCCGACTCTGATTCCCCGCATCTGATTCCCTGCCACTGATTCCCTGCCCCTGATTCCCCACCTCTGATTCCCCATATCTGATTCCCCGCCTCTGTTTTCCTGCCTCTGATTCCCTGCCTCTGATTCCCCATATCTGATTCCCCGCCTCTGATTCCCCAACTCTGATTCCCCGCCTCTGATTCCCCAGCTCTGAATCCCAGCCTCTGACTCCTCGCGTCTGATTCCCTGCCTCTGATTCCCCGCCTCTGATTCCCCATCTGTGATTAACAACCTCTGATGCCCCACCTCTGATTCCCCATATCTGATTCCCCGCCTCTGTTTCCCCGCCTCTGATTCACCGCCTCTGATTCCCCATATCTGGTTCACCACCTCTGATTCCCGGCCTCTAATTCCCCATCTCTGATTCCACACATCCGATTCCCTGCCTATGATTCCCCACCTCTGATTCCCCGCCTCTGATTCCCCATATCTGATTCCCTGCCTCTGTTTCCCCGCCTCTGATTCCCCATATGTGATTCCCCACCTCTGTTTCCACGCCTCTGATTCCCCGCCTCTGTTTCCCCATCTCTGATTCACCGCCTTTGATTCGCCACCTCTGATTCCCCATATCTGATTCCCCACCTCTGTTTCCCCGCCTCTGATTCCCCGCCTCTGATTCTCCATATCTCATTCCCCGCCTCTGAATCCCCATCTCTGATTCCCGAACTCTGATTCCCCACCTCTGATTCCCGGCCTCTTATTCCCAGCATCTGATTCCCGGCCTCTGATTCCCGGCCTCTAATTCCCCGCTTCTGATTCTGATTCCCTGCCTCTGAATCCCCATCTCTGATTCCGCACATCTGATTCCCTGCCTCTGATTCCCCACATCTGATTCCCCATATCTGATTCCCCGCCTCAGTTTCCCCGCCTCTGATTCCCCGCCTCTGTTTCCCCATATCTAAATCCCCACCTCTGATGCCCCAACTCTGATTCCCCGCCTCTGATTCCCCAGCTCTGATTCCCCACCTCTGATTCCCCGCATCCGATTCCCCATGTCTGATTTCCTGCCTCTGTTTCCCCGCCTCTGATTCCCCGCCTCTGTTTCCCCATATCTGATTCCCCGCCTCTGATTCCCCAGCTCTGATTCCCTGCCTCTGATTCCCCGCATTCTATTCCCTGCCTCTGATTCCCCGCCTGTGATTCCCCATCTCTGATTCACCACCTCTGATTCCCCACCGTGATTCCCCATATCTAATTCCCCGCATCTGTTTGCCCGCCTCTGATTCCCCGCCTCTGTTTCCCCATATCTGATTCCCAGCCTCTGAATCCCCGTGTCTGATTTCCTGTCTCTGATTCCCCGCCTCTGATTCCCCATCTCTGATTCACCACCTCTGATTCCCCACCTCTGATTCCCCATCTCTGATTCCGCACATCCGATTCCCTGCCTCTGATTCCCCGACTCTGATTCCCCACCTCTGATTCCCCAGCTCTGATTCCCCGCCTCTGATTCCCCGCGTCTGATTCCCTGCCTCTGATTCCCCGCCTCTGATTCCCCATCTCTGATTCCCCACCTCTGATTCCCCGTGTCTGATTCCCTGCCTCTGAATCCCCGCCTCTGATTCCCCGCCTCTGATTCCCTGCCACTGATTCCCCACCACTGATTCCCCACCTCTGATTCCCCATATCTTATTCCCCGCCTCTGTTTCCCCCGCTCTGATTCCCAGCCTCTGATTCCCCATATCTGATTCCCCGCCTCTGATTCCCCATATCTGATTCCCCGCCTCATTTTCCCCATATCTGCTTCGCCGCCTCTGATTCCCCAACTCTGATTCCCCGCCTCTGATTCCCCAGCTCTGATTTCCCGCCTCTGATTTCCGGCATCCGATTCCCTGCCTCTGATTCCCCGCCTCTGATTCCCCATCTCTGATTCCCCGCCTATGATTCCCCGCCTCTGTTTCCCCGCCTCTGATTCCCCGCCTCTGTTTCCCCATATCTGATTCCCCGCCTCTGATTCCCAAACTTTGATTCCCCTCCTCTAATTCGCCAGCTATGATTCCCCGCCTCTGATTCCCTGCGTCTGATTCCCTGCCTCTGATTCCCCTTCTCTGATTCACCACCTCTGAATCCCCACCTCTGATTCCCCATCTCTGATTCCGCACATCCGATTCCCTGCATCTGATTCCCCGCCTCTGATTCCCCGCCTCTGATTCCCTGCCTCTGATTCGCAACCTCTAATTCCCCACCTCTGATTCCCCATATCTGATTCCCCGCCTCTGTTTCCCTGCCTCTGATTCCCGGCCTCTGATTCCCCAGCTCTGATTCCCCGCCTTTTATTCCCGGCCTCTGATTCCCTTCCACTGATTCCCCGCCGCTGATTCCCCACCTCTGATTCCCCATATCTGATTCCCCGCCTCTGTTTCCCCAGCTCTGATTCCCCACCTCTGATTCCCCAGCTCTGATTCCCTGCCACTGATTCCCCGCCCCTGATTCCCCACCTCTGATTCCCCATATCTGATTCCCCGTCTCTGTTTCCCCAGCTCTGATTCCCTGCCTCTGATTCCCTGCCCTGATTCCCCATCTCTGTTTCACCGCCTTTGATTCGCCACCTCTGATTCCCCATATCTGATTCCCCGCCTCTGTTTCCCCGCCTCTGATTCCCTGCCTCTGATTCCCAACCTCTGATTCCACACCTCTCATTCCCCATATATGATTCCCCGCCTCTATTTCCTCATATCTGATTCCCCGCCTCTGATTCCCCAACTCTGATTCCCCGCCTCTGATTCCCCAGCTCTGATTCCACGCCTCTGATTCCCGGCGTCCGATTCCCTTGCTCTGATTCCCCGCCTCTGATTCCCCATCTCTGATTCCACGCCTCTGATTCCCCGTGTCTGATTCCCTGCCTCTGATTCCCCGCCTCTGATTCCCCGCCTCTGATTCCCTGCCACTGATTCCCTGCCCCTGATTCCCCACTTCTGATTCCCCATATCTGATTCCCCGCCTCTGTTTCCCCACCTCTGATTCCCCGCCTCTGATTCCCTGCCTCTGATTCCCTGCCTCTGATTCCCCACCTTGATTCCCCACCTCTGATTCCCCATATCTTATTCCCCGCCTCTGTTTCCCCCGCTCTGATTCCCAGCCTATGATTCCCCATATCTGATTCCCCGCCTCTGATTCCCCATATCTGATTCCCCGCCTCATTTTCCCCATATCTGCTTCGCCGCCTCTGATTCCCCAACTCTGATTCCCCGCCTCTGATTCCCCAGCTCTGATTTCCCGCCTCTGATTTCCGGCATCCGATTCCCTGCCTCTGATTCCCCGCCTCTGATTCCCCATCTCTGATTCCCCGCCTATGATTCCCCGCCTCTGTTTCCCCGCCTCTGATTCCCCGCCTCTGTTTCCCCATATCTGATTCCCCGCCTCTGATTCCTCAACTTTGATTCCCCTCCTCTAATTCGCCAGCTATGATTCCCCGCCTCTGATTCCCTGCGTCTGATTCCCTGCCTCTGATTCCCCTTCTCTGATTCACCACCTCTGAATCCCCACCTCTGATTCCCCATCTCTGATTCCGCACATCCGATTCCCTGCCTCTGATTCCCCGCATCTGATTCCCCGCCTCTGATTCCCTGCCTCTGATTCGCAACCTCTAATTCCCCACCTCTGATTCCCCATATCTGATTCCCCGCCTCTGTTTCCCTGCCTCTGATTCCCGGCCTCTGATTCCCCAGCTCTGATTCCCCGCCTTTTATTCCCGGCCTCTGATTCCCTGCCACTGATTCCCCGCCCCTGATTCCCCACCTCTGATTCCCCATATCTGATTCCCCGCCTCTGTTTCCCCAGCTCTGATTCCCCACCTCTGATTCCCCAGCTCTGATTCCCTGCCACTGATTCCCCGCCCCTGATTCCCCACCTCTGATTCCCCATATCTGATTCCCCGCCTCTGTTTCCCCAGCTCTGATTCCCTGCCTCTGATTCCCTGCCCTGATTCCCCATCTCTGTTTCACCGCCTTTGATTCGCCACCTCTGATTCCCCATATCTGATTCCCCGCCTCTGTTTCCCCGCCTCTGATTCCCTGCCTCTGATTCCCAACCTCTGATTCCACACCTCTCATTCCCCATATATGATTCCCCGCCTCTATTTCCCCATATCTGATTCCCCGCCTCTGATTCCCCAACTCTGATTCCCCGCCTCTGAATCCCCAGCTCTGATTCCCCGCCTCTGATTCCCGGCGTCCGATTCCCTGCCTCTGATTCCCCGCCTCTGATTCCCCATCTCTGATTCCCCGCCTCTGATTCCCCGCGTCTGATTCCCTGCCTCTGATTCCCCGCCTCTGATTCCCCGCCTCTGACTCCCTGCCACTGATTCCCTGCCCCTGATTCCCCACTTCTGATTCCCCATATCTGATTCCCCGCCTCTGTTTCCCCGCCTCTGATTCCCCGCCTCTGTTTCCCCGCCTCTGATTCCCCGCCTCTGATTCCCCATATCTGATTCCATGCCTCTGATTCCCCAACTCTGATTCCCCGCCTCTGATTCCCCAGCTCTGAATCCCCGCCTCTGATTCCAAGCGTCTGATTCCCTGCCTCTGATTCCCCGCCTTGATTCCCCATCTCTGATTTACAACCTCTGATTCCCCACCTCTGATTCCCCATATCTGATTCCCAGCCTCTGTTTCCCCGCCTCTGATTCCCCGCCTCTGATTCCCCATATCTGATTCCCCGGCTCTGATTGCCCACCTCTGATTCCCCGCCTCTGATTCGCCAGCTCTGATTCCCCGCCTCTGATTCCCCGCATCTGATTCCCTGCCTCTGATTCCCCGCCTCTGATTCCCCATCTCTGATTCACCGCCTTTTATTCGCCACCTCTGATTCCCCATATTTGATTCCCCACCTCTGTTTCCACGCCTCTGATTCCCCGCCTCTGATTCTCCATATCTCATTCCCCGCCTCTGAATCCCCATCTCTGATTCCCGGACTCTGATTCCCCACCTCTGATTCCCGGCCTCTTATTCCCAGCATTTGATTCCCGGCCTCTGATTCCCGGCCTCTGATTCCCCGCTTCTGATTCTGATTCCCTGCCTCTGATTCCCCATCTCTGATTCCGCACATCTGATTCCCTGCCTCTGATTCCCCAACTCTGATTCCCCATATCTGATTCCCCGCCTCTGTTTCCCCGCCTCTGATTCCCCGCCTCTGTTTCCCCATATCTAATTCCCCACCTCTGATGCCCCAACTCTGATTCCCCGCCTCTGATTCCCCAGCTCTGATTCCCCACCTCTGATTCCCTGCATCCGATTCCCCATGTCTGATTCCCCGCCTCTGTTTCCCCGCCTCTGATTCCCCGCCTCTGTTATCCCATATCTGATTCCCCGCCTCTGATTCCCCAGCTCTGATTCCCTGTCTCTGATTCCCCGCGTTCCATTCCCTGCCTCTGATTCCCCGGCTGTGATTCCCCATCTCTTATTCACCACCTCTGATTCCCCACCTCTGATTCCCCATATCTAATTCCCCGCCTCTGTTTGCCCGCCTCTGAGTCCCCTCCTCTGTTTCCACATATCTGATTCCCCGCCTCTGAATCCCCAACTCTGATTCCCTGCCTCTGATTCACCAGCTCTGATTCCCCGCCTTTGATTCCCCCCGTCTGATTCCCAGCCTCTGAATCCCCGTGTCTGATTTCCTGCCTCTGATTCCCCGCCTCTGATTCCCCATCTCTGATTCACCGCCTCTGATTCCCCACCTCTGACTCCCCATTTCTGATTCCGCACATCCGATTCCCTGCCTCTGATTCCCCGACTCTGATTCCCCACCTCTGATTCCCCAGCTCTTATTCCCCGCCTCTAATTCCCCGCATCTGATTCCCTGCCTCTGATTCCCCGCCTCTGATTCCCCATCTCTGATTCCCCACCTCTGATTCCCCGTGTCTGATTCCCTGCCTCTGATTCCCCGCCTCTGATTCCCCGCCTCTGATTCCCTGCAACTGATTCCCCGCCCATGATTCCCCACCTCTGATTCCCCATATCTTATTCCCCGCCTCTGTTTCCCCCCCTCTGCTTCCCAGCCTCTGATTCCCCATATCTGATTCCCTGCCTCTGATTCCCCATATCTGATTCCCCGCCTCTATTTCCCCATATCTGCTTCGCCGCCTCTGATTCCCCAACTCTGATTCCCCGCCTCTGATTCCCCAGCTCTGATTTCCCGCCTCTGATTCCCGGCATCCGATTCCCTGCCTCTGAATCCCCGCCTCTGATTCCACATCTCTGATTCCCCGCCTCTGATTCCCCGTGTCTGATTCCCTGCCTATGATTCCCCGCCTCTGATTCCCCGCGTCTGATTCCCTGCCACTGATTCCCTGCCCCTGATTCCCCACCTCTGATTCCCCATATCTGAATCCCCGCCTCTGTTTTCCCGCCTTTGATTCCCTGCCTCTGATTCCCCATATCTGATTCCCCGCCTCTGATTCCCCAACTCTGATTTCCCGCCTCTGATTCCCCAGCTCTGAATCCCCGGCTCTGATTCCCCGCGTCTGATTCCCTGCCTCTGATTCCCCGCCTCTGATTCCCCATCTGTGATTCACAACCTCTGATGCCCCACCTCTGATTCCCCATATCTGATTCCCCGCCTCTGTTTCCCCGCCTCTGAGTCCCCGCCTCTGATTCCCCATATCTGATTCCCCACCTCTGATTGTGCACCTCTGATTCACTGCCTCTGATTCCCCATCTCTGGTTCACCGCCTTTGATTCGCCACCTCTGATTCCCCATATCTGATTCCCCACCTCTGTTTCCCCGCCTCTGATTCCCCGCCTCTGATTCTCCATATCTCATTCCCCGCCTCTGAATCCCCAGCTCTGATTCCCGGACTCTGATTCCCCACCTCTGATTCCCGGCCTCTTATTCCCAGCATCTGATTCCCGGCCTCTGATTCCCGGCCTCTAATTCCCCGCCTCTGTTTCCCCATATCTAATTCCCCACCTCTGATGCCCCAACTCTGATTCCCTGCCTCTCATTCCCCGCGTTCTATTCCCTGCCTCTGATTCCCCGCCTGTGATTCCCCATCTCTGATTCACCACCTCTGATTCCCCACCTCTGATTCCCCATATCTAATTCCCCGCCTCTGTTTGCCCACCTCTGATTCCCCGCCTCTGTTTCCCCATATCTGATTCCCCGCCTCTGAATCCCCAACTCTGATTCCCTGCCTCTGATTCACCAGCTCTGATTCCCCGCCTTTGATTCCCCCCGTCTGATTCCCAGCCTCTGAATCCCCGTGTCTGATTTCCTGCCTCAGATTCCCCGCCTCTGATTCCCCATCTCTGATTCACCGCCTTTGATTCCCCAACTCTGATTCCCCGCCTCTGATTCCCCAGCTCTGATTTCCCGCCTCTGATTTCCAGCATCCGATTCCCTGCCTCTGAATCCCCGCCTCTGATTCCCCATCTCTGATTCCCCGCCTATGATTCCCCGCCTCTGTTTCCCCGCCTCTGATTCCCCGCCTCTGTTTCCCCATATCTGATTCCCCGCCTCTGATTCCCCAACTTTGATTCCCCTCCTCTAATTCGCCAGATATGATTCCCCGCCTCTGATTCCCTGCGTCTGATTCCCTGCCTCTGATTCCCCTTCTCTGATTCACCACCTCTGAATCCCCACCTCTGATTCCCCATCTCTGATTCCGCACATCCGATTCCCTTCCTCTGATTCCCCGCCTCTGATTCCCCGCCTCTGATTCCCTGCCTCTGATTTGCAACCTCTAATTCCCCACCTCTGATTCCCCATATCTGATTCCCCGCCTCTGTTTCCCTGCCTCTGATTCCCGGCCTCTGATTCCCCAGCTCTGATTCCCCGCCTTTTATTCCCGGCCTCTGATTCCCTTCCACTGATTCCCCGCCGCTGATTCCCCACCTCTGATTCCCCATATCTGATTCCCCGCCTCTGTTTCCCCAGCTCTGATTCCCCACGTCTGATTCCCCAGCTCTGATTCCCTGCCACTGATTCCCCGCCCCTGATTCCCCACCTCTGATTCCCCATATCTAATTCCCCGCCTCTGTTTGCCCGCCTCTGATTCCCCGCCTCTGTTTCCCCATATCTGATTCCCCGCCTCTGAATCCCCAACTCTGATTCCCTGCCTCTGATTCACCGGCTCTGATTCCCCGCCTTTGATTCCCCCCGTCTGATTCCCAGCCTCTGAATCCCCGTGTCTGATTTCCTGCCTCAGATTCCCCACCTCTGATTCCCCATCTCTGATTCACCGCCTCTGATTCCCCAGCTCTGATTTCCCGCCTCTGATTTCCGGCATCCGATTCCCAGCCTCTGATTCCCCGCCTCTGATTCCCCGCCACTGATTCCCTGCCACTGATTCCCCGCCCCTGATTCCCCACCTCTGATTCCCCATATCTTATTCCCCGCCTCTGTTTCCCCCCCTCTGATTCCCAGCCTCTGATTCCCCATATCTGATTCCCTGCCTCTGATTCCCCATATCTGATTCCCCGCCTCTATTTCCCCATATCTGCTTCGCCGCCTCTGATTCCCCAACTCTGATTCCCCGCCTCTGATTCCCCAGCTCTGATTTCCCGCCTCTGATTCCCGGCATCCGATTCCCTGCCTCTGATTCCCCACCTCTGATTCCCCATCTCTGATTCCCCGCCTCTGATTCCCCGTGTCTGATTCCCTGCCTCTGATTCCCCGACTCTGATTCACCGCGTCTGATTCCCTGCCACTGATTCCCTGCCCCTGATTCCCCACCTCTGATTCCCCATATCTGATTCCCCGCCTCTGTTTTCCTGCCTCTGATTCCCTGCCTCTGATTCCCCATATCTGATTCCCCGCCTCTGATTCCCCAACTCTGATTCCCCGCCTCTGATTCCCCAGCTCTGAATCCCAGCCTCTGACTCCTCGCGTCTGATTCCCTGCCTCTGATTCCCCGCCTCTGATTCCCCATCTGTGATTCACAACCTCTGATGCCCCACCTCTGATTCCCCATATCTGATTCCCCGCCTCTGTTTCCCCGCCTCTGATTCACCGCCTCTGATTCCCCATCTCTGGTTCACCACCTCTGATTCCCGGCCTCTGATTCCCCATCTCTGATTCCACACATCCGATTCCCTGCCTATGATTCCCCACCTCTGATTCCCCGCCTCTGATTCCCCATATCTGATTCCCTGCCTCTGTTTCCCCGCCTCTGATTCCCCATATGTGATACCCCACCTCTGTTTCCACGCCTCTGATTCCCCGCCTCTGTTTCCCCATCTCTGATTCACCGCCTTTGATTCGCCACCTCTGATTCCCCATATCTGATTCCCCACCTCTGTTTTCCCGCCTCTGATTCCCCGCCTCTGATTCTCCATATCTCATTCCCCGCCTCTGAATCCCCATCTCTGATTCCCGAACTCTGATTCCCCACCTCTGATTCCCGGCCTCTTATTCCCAGCATCTGATTCCCGGCCTCTGATTCCTGGCCTCTAATTCCCCGCTTCTGATTCTGATTCCCTGCCTCTGAATCCCCATCTCTGATTCCGCACATCTGATTCCCTGCCTCTGATTCCCCACATCTGATTCCCCATATCTGATTCCCCGCCTCTGTTTCCCCGCCTCTGATTCCCCGCCTCTGTTTCCCCATATCTAAATCCCCACCTCTGATGCCCCAACTCTGATTCCCCGCCTCTGATTCCCCAGCTCTGATTCCCCACCTCTGATTCCCCGCATCCGATTCCCCATGTCTGATTTCCTGCCTCTGTTTCCCCGCCTCTGATTCCCCGCCTCTGTTTCCCCATATCTGATTCCCCGCCTCTGATTCCCCAGCTCTGATTCCCTGCCTCTGATTCCCCGCATTCTATTCCCTGCCTCTGATTCCCCGCCTGTGATTCCCCATCTCTGATTCACCACCTCTGATTCCCCACCGTGATTCCCCATATCTAATTCCCCGCATCTGTTTGCCCGCCTCTGATTCCCCGCCTCTGTTTCCCCATATCTGATTCCCAGCCTCTGAATCCCCGTGTCTGATTTCCTGCCTCTGATTCCCCGCCTCTGATTCCCCATCTCTGATTCACCACCTCTGATTCCCCACCTCTGATTCCCCATCTCTGATTCCGCACATCCGATTCCCTGCCTCTGATTCCCCGACTCTGATTCCCCACCTCTGATTCCCCAGCTCTGATTCCCCGCCTCTGATTCCCCGCGTCTGATTCCCTGCCTCTGATTCCCCGCCTCTGATTCCCCATCTCTGATTCCCCACCTCTGATTCCCCGTGTCTGATTCCCTGCCTCTGAATCCCCGCCTCTGATTCCCCGCCTCTGATTCCCTGCCACTGATTCCCCACCACTGATTCCCCACCTCTGATTCCCCATATCTTATTCCCCGCCTCTGTTTCCCCCGCTCTGATTCCCAGCCTCTGATTCCCCATATCTGATTCCCCGCCTCTGATTCCCCATATCTGATTCCCCGCCTCATTTTCCCCATATCTGCTTCGCCGCCTCTGATTCCCCAACTCTGATTCCCCGCCTCTGATTCCCCAGCTCTGATTTCCCGCCTCTGATTTCCGGCATCCGATTCCCTGCCTCTGATTCCCCGCCTCTGATTCCCCATCTCTGATTCCCCGCCTATGATTCCCCGCCTCTGTTTCCCCGCCTCTGATTCCCCGCCTCTGTTTCCCCATATCTGATTCCCCGTCTCTGATTCCCAAACTTTGATTCCCCTCCTCTAATTCGCCAGCTATGATTCCCCGCCTCTGATTCCCTGCGTCTGATTCCCTGCCTCTGATTCCCTTTCTCTGATTCACCACCTCTGAATCCCCACCTCTGATTCCCCATCTCTGATTCCGCACATCCGATTCCCTGCCTCTGATTCCCCGCCTCTGATTCCCCGCCTCTGATTCCCTGCCTCTGATTCGCAACCTCTAATTCCCCACCTCTGATTCCTCATATCTGATTCCCCGCCTCTGTTTCCCTGCCTCTGATTCCCGGCCTCTGATTCCCCAGCTCTGATTCCCCGCCTTTTATTCCCGGACTCTGATTCCCTTCCACTGATTCCCCGCCGCTGATTCCCCACCTCTGATTCCCCATATCTGATTCCCCGCCTCTGTTTCCCCAGCTCTGATTCCCCACCTCTGATTCCCCAGCTCTGATTCCCTGCCACTGATTCCCCGCCCCTGATTCCCCACCTCTGATTCCCCATATCTGATTCCCCGCCTCTGTTTCCCCAGCTCTGATTCCCTGCCTCTGATTCCCTGCCCTGATTCCCCATCTCTGTTTCACCGCCTTTGATTCGCCACCTCTGATTCCCCATATCTGATTCCCCGCCTCTGTTTCCCCGCCTCTGATTCCCTGCCTCTGATTCCCAACCTCTGATTCCACACCTCTCATTCCCCATATATGATTCCCCGCCTCTATTTCCTCATATCTGATTCCCCGCCTCTGATTCCCCAACTCTGATTCCCCGCCTCTGATTCCCCAGCTCTGATTCCCCGCCTCTGATTCCCGGCGTCCGATTCCCTGCCTCTGATTCCCCGCCTCTGATTCCCCATCTCTGATTCCACGCCTCTGATTCCCCGTGTCTGATTCCCTGCCTCTGATTCCCCGCCTCTGATTCCCCGCCTCTGATTCCCTGCCACTGATTCCCTGCCCCTGATTCCCCACTTCTGATTCCCCATATCTGATTCCCCGCCTCTGTTTCCCCACCTCTGATTCCCCGCCTCTGATTCCCTGCCTCTGATTCCCTGCCTCTGATTCCCCGCCTTGATTCCCCACCTCTGATTCCCCATATCTTATTCCCCGCCTCTGTTTCCCCCGCTCTGATTCCCAGCCTATGATTCCCCATATCTGATTCCCCGCCTCTGATTCCCCATATCTGATTCCCCGCCTCATTTTCCCCATATCTGCTTCGCCGCCTCTGATTCCCCAACTCTGATTCCCCGCCTCTGATTCCCCAGCTCTGATTTCCCGCCTCTGATTTCCGGCATCCGATTCCCTGCCTCTGATTCCCCGCCTCTGATTCCCCATCTCTGATTCCCCGCCTATGATTCCCCGCCTCTGTTTCCCCGCCTCTGATTCCCCGCCTCTGTTTCCCCATATCTGATTCCAAGCCTCTGATTCCTCAACTTTGATTCCCCTCCTCTAATTCGCCAGCTATGATTCCCCGCCTCTGATTCCCTGCGTCTGATTCCCTGCCTCTGATTCCCCTTCTCTGATTCACCACCTCTGAATCCCCACCTCTGATTCCCCATCTCTGATTCCGCACATCCGATTCCCTGCCTCTGATTCCCCGCATCTGATTCCCCGCCTCTGATTCCCTGCCTCTGATTCGCAACCTCTAATTCCCCACCTCTGATTCCCCATATCTGATTCCCCGCCTCTGTTTCCCTGCCTCTGATTCCCGGCCTCTGATTCCCCAGCTCTGATTCCCCGCCTTTTATTCCCGGCCTCTGATTCCCTGCCACTGATTCCCCGCCCCTGATTCCCCACCTCTGATTCCCCATATCTGATTCCCCGCCTCTGTTTCCCCAGCTCTGATTCCCCACCTCTGATTCCCCAGCTCTGATTCCCTGCCACTGATTCCCCGCCCCTGATTCCCCACCTCTGATTCCCCATATCTGATTCCCCGCCTCTGTTTCCCCAGCTCTGATTCCCTGCCTCTGATTCCCTGCCCTGATTCCCCATCTCTGTTTCACCGCCTTTGATTCGCCACCTCTGATTCCCCATATCTGATTCCCCGCCTCTGTTTCCCCGCCTCTGATTCCCTGCCTCTGATTCCCAACCTCTGATTCCACACCTCTCATTCCCCATATATGATTCCCCGCCTCTATTTCCCCATATCTGATTCCCCGCCTCTGATTCCCCAACTCTGATTCCCCGCCTCTGATTCCCCAGCTCTGATTCCCCGCCTCTGATTCCCGGCGTCCGATTCCCTGCCTCTGATTCCCCGCCTCTGATTCCCCATCTCTGATTCCCCGCCTCTGATTCCCCGCGTCTGATTCCCTGCCTCTGATTCCCCGCCTCTGATTCCCCGCCTCTGACTCCCTGCCACTGATTCCCTGCCCCTGATTCCCCACTTCTGATTCCCCATATCTGATTCCCCGCCTCTGTTTCCCCGCCTCTGATTCCCCGCCTCTGTTTCCCCGCCTCTGATTCCCCGCCTCTGATTCCCCATATCTGATTCCCTGCCTCTGATTCCCCAACTCTGATTCCCCGCCTCTGATTCCCCAGCTCTGAATCCCCGCCTCTGATTCCAAGCGTCTGATTCCCTGCCTCTGATTCCCCGCCTTGATTCCCCATCTCTGATTTACAACCTCTGATTCCCCACCTCTGATTCCCCATATCTGATTCCCAGCCTCTGTTTCCCCGCCTCTGATTCCCCGCCTCTGATTCCCCATATCTGATTCCCCGGCTCTGATTGCCCACCTCTGATTCCCCGCCTCTGATTCGCCAGCTCTGATTCCCCGCCTCTGATTCCCCGCATCTGATTCCCTGCCTCTGATTCCCCGCCTCTGATTCCCCATCTCTGATTCACCGCCTTTTATTCGCCACCTCTGATTCCCCATATTTGATTCCCCACCTCTGTTTCCACGCCTCTGATTCCCCGCCTCTGATTCTCCATATCTCATTCCCCGCCTCTGAATCCCCATCTCTGATTCCCGGACTCTGATTCCCCACCTCTGATTCCCGGCCTCTTATTCCCAGCATTTGATTCCCGGCCTCTGATTCCCGGCCTCTGATTCCCCGCTTCTGATTCTGATTCCCTGCCTCTGATTCCCCATCTCTGATTCCGCACATCTGATTCCCTGCCTCTGATTCCCCAACTCTGATTCCCCATATCTGATTCCCCGCCTCTGTTTCCCCGCCTCTGATTCCCCGCCTCTGTTTCCCCATATCTAATTCCCCACCTCTGATGCCCCAACTCTGATTCCCCGCCTCTGATTCCCCAGCTCTGATTCCCCACCTCTGATTCCCTGCATCCGATTCCCCATGTCTGATTCCCCGCCTCTATTTCCCCGCCTCTGATTCCCCGCCTCTGTTATCCCATATCTGATTCCCCGCCTCTGATTCCCCAGCTCTGATTCCCTGTCTCTGATTCCCCGCGTTCCATTCCCTGCCTCTGATTCCCCGGCTGTGATTCCCCATCTCTTATTCACCACCTCTGATTCCCCACCTCTGATTCCCCATATCTAATTCCCCGCCTCTGTTTGCCCGCCTCTGAGTCCCCTCCTCTGTTTCCACATATCTGATTCCCCGCCTCTGAATCCCCAACTCTGATTCCCTGCCTCTGATTCACCAGCTCTGATTCCCCGCCTTTGATTCCCCCCGTCTGATTCCCAGCCTCTGAATCCCCGTGTCTGATTTCCTGCCTCTGATTCCCCGCCTCTGATTCCCCATATCTGATTCCCCGCCTCATTTTCCCCATATCTGCTTCGCCGCCTCTGATTCCCCAACTCTGATTCCCCGCCTCTGATTCCCCAGCTCTGATTTCCCGCCTCTGATTTCCGGCATCCGATTCCCTGCCTCTGATTCCCCGCCTCTGATTCCCCATCTCTGATTCCCCGCCTATGATTCCCCGCCTCTGTTTCCCCGCCTCTGATTCCCCGCCTCTGTTTCCCCATATCTGATTCCCCGTCTCTGATTCCCAAACTTTGATTCCCCTCCTCTAATTCACCAGCTATGATTCCCCGCCTCTGATTCCCTGCGTCTGATTCCCTGCCTCTGATTCCCCTTCTCTGATTCACCACCTCTGAATCCCCACCTCTGATTCCCCATCTCTGATTCCGCACATCCGATTCCCTGCCTCTGATTCCCCGCCTCTGATTCCCCGCCTCTGATTCCCTGCCTCTGATTCGCAACCTCTAATTCCCCACCTCTGATTCCTCATATCTGATTCCCCGCCTCTGTTTCCCTGCCTCTGATTCCCGGCCTCTGATTCCCCAGCTCTGATTCCCCGCCTTTTATTCCCGGCCTCTGATTCCCTTCCACTGATTCCCCGCCGCTGATTCCCCACCTCTGATTCCCCATATCTGATTCCCCGCCTCTGTTTCCCCAGCTCTGATTCCCCACCTCTGATTCCCCAGCTCTGATTCCCTGCCACTGATTCCCCGCCCCTGATTCCCCACCTCTGATTCCCCATATCTGATTCCCCGCCTCTGTTTCCCCAGCTCTGATTCCCTGCCTCTGATTCCCTGCCCTGATTCCCCATCTCTGTTTCACCGCCTTTGATTCGCCACCTCTGATTCCCCATATCTGATTCCCCGCCTCTGTTTCCCCGCCTCTGATTCCCTGCCTCTGATTCCCAACCTCTGATTCCACACCTCTCATTCCCCATATATGATTCCCCGCCTCTATTTCCTCATATCTGATTCCCCGCCTCTGATTCCCCAACTCTGATTCCCCGCCTCTGATTCCCCAGCTCTGATTCCCCGCCTCTGATTCCCGGCGTCCGATTCCCTGCCTCTGATTCCCCGCCTCTGATTCCCCATCTCTGATTCCACGCCTCTGATTCCCCGTGTCTGATTCCCTGCCTCTGATTCCCCGCCTCTGATTCCCCGCCTCTGATTCCCTGCCACTGATTCCCTGCCCCTGATTCCCCACTTCTGATTCCCCATATCTGATTCCCCGCCTCTGTTTCCCCACCTCTGATTCCCCGCCTCTGATTCCCTGCCTCTGATTCCCTGCCTCTGATTCCCCGCCTTGATTCCCCACCTCTGATTCCCCATATCTTATTCCCCGCCTCTGTTTCCCCCGCTCTGATTCCCTGCCTCTGATTCCCCGCCTCTGATTCCCCATCTCTGATTCCCCGCCTCTGATTCCCCGCGTCTGATTCCCTGCCTCTGATTCCCCGCCTCTGATTCCCCGCCTCTGACTCCCTGCCACTGATTCCCTGCCCCTGATTCCCCACTTCTGATTCCCCATATCTGATTCCCCGCCTCTGTTTCCCCGCCTCTGATTCCCCGCCTCTGTTTCCCCGCCTCTGATTCCCCGCCTCTGATTCCCCATATCTGATTCCCTGCCTCTGATTCCCCAACTCTGATTCCCCGCCTCTGATTCCCCAGCTCTGAATCCCCGCCTCTGATTCCAAGCGTCTGATTCCCTGCCTCTGATTCCCCGCCTTGATTCCCCATCTCTGATTTACAACCTCTGATTCCCCACCTCTGATTCCCCATATCTGATTCCCAGCCTCTGTTTCCCCGCCTCTGATTCCCCGCCTCTGATTCCCCATATCTGATTCCCCGGCTCTGATTGCCCACCTCTGATTCCCCGCCTCTGATTCGCCAGCTCTGATTCCCCGCCTCTGATTCCCCGCATCTGATTCCCTGCCTCTGATTCCCCGCCTCTGATTCCCCATCTCTGATTCACCGCCTTTTATTCGCCACCTCTGATTCCCCATATTTGATTCCCCACCTCTGTTTCCACGCCTCTGATTCCCCGCCTCTGATTCTCCATATCTCATTCCCCGCCTCTGAATCCCCATCTCTGATTCCCGGACTCTGATTCCCCACCTCTGATTCCCGGCCTCTTATTCCCAGCATTTGATTCCCGGCCTCTGATTCCCGGCCTCTGATTCCCCGCTTCTGATTCTGATTCCCTGCCTCTGATTCCCCATCTCTGATTCCGCACATCTGATTCCCTGCCTCTGATTCCCCAACTCTGATTCCCCATATCTGATTCCCCGCCTCTGTTTCCCCGCCTCTGATTCCCCGCCTCTGTTTCCCCATATCTAATTCCCCACCTCTGATGCCCCAACTCTGATTCCCCGCCTCTGATTCCCCAGCTCTGATTCCCCACCTCTGATTCCCTGCATCCGATTCCCCATGTCTGATTCCCCGCCTCTGTTTCCCCGCCTCTGATTCCCCGCCTCTGTTATCCCATATCTGATTCCCCGCCTCTGATTCCCCAGCTCTGATTCCCTGTCTCTGATTCCCCGCGTTCCATTCCCTGCCTCTGATTCCCCGGCTGTGATTCCCCATCTCTTATTCACCACCTCTGATTCCCCACCTCTGATTCCCCATATCTAATTCCCCGCCTCTGTTTGCCCGCCTCTGAGTCCCCTCCTCTGTTTCCACATATCTGATTCCCCGCCTCTGAATCCCCAACTCTGATTCCCTGCCTCTGATTCACCAGCTCTGATTCCCCGCCTTTGATTCCCCCCGTCTGATTCCCAGCCTCTGAATCCCCGTGTCTGATTTCCTGCCTCTGATTCCCCGCCTCTGATTCCCCATCTCTGATTCACCGCCTCTGATTCCCCACCTCTGACTCCCCATTTCTGATTCCGCACATCCGATTCCCTGCCTCTGATTCCCCGACTCTGATTCCCCACCTCTGATTCCCCAGCTCTTATTCCCCGCCTCTAATTCCCCGCATCTGATTCCCTGCCTCTGATTCCCCGCCTCTGATTCCCCATCTCTGATTCCCCACCTCTGATTCCCCGTGTCTGATTCCCTGCCTCTGATTCCCCGCCTCTGATTCCCCGCCTCTGATTCCCTGCAACTGATTCCCCGCCCATGATTCCCCACCTCTGATTCCCCATATCTTATTCCCCGCCTCTGTTTCCCCCCCTCTGATTCCCAGCCTCTGATTCCCCATATCTGATTCCCTGCCTCTGATTCCCCATATCTGATTCCCCGCCTCTATTTCCCCATATCTGCTTCGCCGCCTCTGATTCCCCAACTCTGATTCCCCGCCTCTGATTCCCCAGCTCTGATTTCCCGCCTCTGATTCCCGGCATCCGATTCCCTGCCTCTGAATCCCCGCCTCTGATTCCACATCCCTGATTCCCCGCCTCTGATTCCCCGTGTCTGATTCCCTGCCTATGATTCCCCGCCTCTGATTCCCCGCGTCTGATTCCCTGCCACTGATTCCCTGCCCCTGATTCCCCACCTCTGATTCCCCATATCTGATTCCCCGCCTCTGTTTTCCCGCCTTTGATTCCCTGCCTCTGATTCCCCATATCTGATTCCCCGCCTCTGATTCCCCAACTCTGATTTCCCGCCTCTGATTCCCCAGCTCTGAATCCCCGGCTCTGATTCCCCGCGTCTGATTCCCTGCCTCTGATTCCCCGCCTCTGATTCCCCATCTGTGATTCACAACCTCTGATGCCCCACCTCTGATTCCCCATATCTGATTCCCCGCCTCTGTTTCCCCGCCTCTGATTCCCCGCCTCTGATTCCCCATATCTGATTCCCCACCTCTGATTGTGCACCTCTGATTCACTGCCTCTGATTCCCCATCTCTGGTTCACCGCCTTTGATTCGCCACCTCTGATTCCCCATATCTGATTCCCCACCTCTGTTTCCCCGCCTCTGATTCCCCGCCTCTGATTCTCCATATCTCATTCCCCGCCTCTGAATCCCCAGCTCTGATTCCCGGACTCTGATTCCCCACCTCTGATTCCCGGCCTCTTATTCCCAGCATCTGATTCCCGGCCTCTGATTCCCGGCCTCTAATTCCCCGCCTCTGTTTCCCCATATCTAATTCCCCACCTCTGATGCCCCAACTCTGATTCCCTGCCTCTCATTCCCCGCGTTCTATTCCCTGCCTCTGATTCCCCGCCTGTGATTCCCCATCTCTGATTCACCACCTCTGATTCCCCACCTCTGATTCCCCATATCTAATTCCCCGCCTCTGTTTGCCCGCCTCTGATTCCCCGCCTCTGTTTCCCCATATCTGATTCCCCGCCTCTGAATCCCCAACTCTGATTCCCTGCCTCTGATTCACCAGCTCTGATTCCCCGCCTTTGATTCCCCCCGTCTGATTCCCAGCCTCTGAATCCCCGTGTCTGATTTCCTGCCTCAGATTCCCCGCCTCTGATTCCCCATCTCTGATTCACCGCCTTTGATTCCCCAACTCTGATTCCCCGCCTCTGATTCCCCAGCTCTGATTTCCCGCCTCTGATTTCCAGCATCCGATTCCCTGCCTCTGAATCCCCGCCTCTGATTCCCCATCTCTGATTCCCCGCCTATGATTCCCCGCCTCTGTTTCCCCGCCTCTGATTCCCCGCCTCTGTTTCCCCATATCTGATTCCCCGCCTCTGATTCCCCAACTTTGATTCCCCTCCTCTAATTCGCCAGATATGATTCCCCGCCTCTGATTCCCTGCGTCTGATTCCCTGCCTCTGATTCCCCTTCTCTGATTCACCACCTCTGAATCCCCACCTCTGATTCCCCATCTCTGATTCCGCACATCCGATTCCCTTCCTCTGATTCCCCGCCTCTGATTCCCCGCCTCTGATTCCCTGCCTCTGATTCGCAACCTCTAATTCCCCACCTCTGATTCCCCATATCTGATTCCCCGCCTCTGTTTCCCTGCCTCTGATTCCCGGCCTCTGATTCCCCAGCTCTGATTCCCCGCCTTTTATTCCCGGCCTCTGATTCCCTTCCACTGATTCCCCGCCGCTGATTCCCCACTTCTGATTCCCCATATCTGATTCCCCGCCTCTGTTTCCCCAGCTCTGATTCCCCACGTCTGATTCCCCAGCTCTGATTCCCTGCCACTGATTCCCCGCCCCTGATTCCCCACCTCTGATTCCCCATATCTAATTCCCCGCCTCTGTTTGCCCGCCTCTGATTCCCCGCCTCTGTTTCCCCATATCTGATTCCCCGCCTCTGAATCCCCAACTCTGATTCCCTGCCTCTGATTCACCGGCTCTGATTCCCCGCCTTTGATTCCCCCCATCTGATTCCCAGCCTCTGAATCCCCGTGTCTGATTTCCTGCCTCAGATTCCCCACCTCTGATTCCCCATCTCTGATTCACCGCCTCTGATTCCCCAGCTCTGATTTCCCGCCTCTGATTTCCGGCATCCGATTCCCTGCCTCTGATTCCCCGCCTCTGATTCCCCATCTCTGATTCCCCGCCTATGATTCCCCGCCTCTGTTTCCCCGCCTCTGATTCCCCGCCTCTGTTTCCCCATATCTGATTCCCCGCCTCTGATTCCCCAACTTTGATTCCCCTCCTCTAATTCGCCAGCTATGATTCCCCGCCTCTGATTCCCTGCGTCTGATTCCCTGCCTCTGATTCCCCTTCTCTGATTCACCACCTCTGAATCCCTGCCTCTGATTCGCAACCTCTAATTCCCCACCTCTGATTCCCCATATCTGATTCCCTGCCTCTGTTTCCCTGCCTCTGATTCCCTGCCACTGATTCCCCGCCCCTGATTCCCCACCTCTGATTCCCCATATCTGATTCCCCGCCTCTGTTTCCCCAGCTCTGATTCCCTGCCTCTGATTCCCTGCCCTGATTCCCCATCTCTGTTTCACCGCCTTTGATTCGCCACCTCTGATTCCCCATATCTGATTCCCCGCCTCTGTTTCCCCGCCTCTGATTCCCTACCTCTGATTCCCAACCTCTGATTCCACACCTCTCATTCCCCATATATGATTCCCCGCCTCTATTTCCCCATATCTGATTCCCCGCCTCTGATTCCCCAACTCTGATTCCCCGCCTCTGATTCCCCAGCTCTGATTCCCCGCCTCTTATTCCCGGCGTCCGATTCCCTGCCTCTGATTCCCCGCCTCTGATTCCCCATCTCTGATTCCCCGCCTCTGATTCCCCGTGTCTGATTCCCTGCCTCTGATTCCCCGCCTCTGATTCCCCGCCTCTGATTCCCTGCCACTGATTCCCTGCCCCTGATTCCCCACTTCTGATTCCCCATATCTGATTCCCCGCCTCTGTTTCCCCGCCTCTGATTCCCCGCCTCTGATTCCCCATATCTGATTCCCTGCCTCTGATTCCCCAACTCTGATTCCCCGCCTCTGATTCGCCAGCTCTGAATCCCCGCCTCTGATTCCCCGCGTCTGATTCCCTGCCTCTGATTCCCCGCCTTGATTCCCCATCTCTGATTCACCGCCTTTGATTCGCCACCTCTGATTCCCCATATCTGATTCCCCACCTCTGTTTCCCCGCCTCTGATTCCCCGCTTATGATTCTCCATATCTCATTCCCCGCCTCTGAATCCCCATCTCTGATTCCCGGACTCTGATTCCCCACCTCTGATTCCCGGCCTCTTATTCCCAGCATTTGATTCCCGGCCTCTGATTCCCGGCCTCTGATTCCCCGCTTCTGATTCTGATTCCCTGCCTCTGATTCCCCATCTCTGATTCCGCACATCTGATTCCCTGCCTCTGATTCCCCACCTCTGATTCCCCATATCTGATTCCCCGCCTCTGTTTCCCCGCCTCTGATTCCCCGCCTCTGTTTCCCCATATCTAATTCCCCACCTCTGATGCCCCAACTCTGATTCCCCGCCTCTGATTCCCCAGCTCTGATACCCCACCTCTGATTCCCTTCATCCGATTCCCCATGTCTGATTCCCCGCCTCTGTTTCCCCGCCTCTGATTCCCCGCCTCTGTTTCCCCATATCTGATTCCCCGCCTCTGATTCCCCAGCTCTGATTCCCTGCCTCTGATTCCCCGCGTTCCATTCCCTGCCTCTGATTCCCCGCCTGTGATTCCCCATCTCTTATTCACCACCTCTGATTCCCCACCTCTGATTCCCCATATCTAATTCCCCCCCTCTGTTTGCCCGCCTCTGATTCCCCTCCTCTATTTCCACATATCTGATTCCCCGCCTCTGAATCCCCAACTCTGATTCCCCGCCTCTGATTCACCAGCTCTGATTCCCCGCCTTTGATTCCCCCCCGTCCGATTCCCAGCCTCTGAATCCCCGTGTCTGATTTCCTGCCTCTGATTCCCCGCCTCTGATTCCCCATCTCTGATTCACCGCCTCTGATTCCCCACCTCTGACTCCCCATTTCTGATTCCGCACATCCGATTCCCTGCCTCTGATTCCCCGACTCTGATTCCCTACCTCTGATTCCCCAGCTCTTATTCCCCGCCTCTGATTCCCCGCGTCTGATTCCCTGCCTCTGATTCCCCGCTTCTGATTCCCCATCTCTGATTCCCCACCTCTGATTCCCCGTCTGATTCCCTGCCTCTGATTCCCCGCCTCTGATTCCCCGCCTCTGATTCCCTGCAACTGATTCCCCACCCCTGATTCCCCACCTCTGATTCCCCATATCTTATTCCCCGCCTCTGTTTCCCCCCCTCTGATTCCCAGCCTCTGATTCCCCATATCTGATTCCCTGCCTCTGATTCCCCATATCTAATTCCCCGCCTCTATTTCCCCATATCTGCTTCGCCGCCTCTGATTCCCCAAATCTGATTCCCCGCCTCTGATTCCCCAGCTCTGATTCCCCATCTCTGATTCCGCACATCCGATTCCCTGCCTCTGATTCCCCGCCTCTGATTCCCCATCTCTGATTCACCGCCTCTGATTCCCCACCTCTGACTCCCCATTTCTGATTCCGCACATCCGATTCCCTGCCTCTGATTCCCCGACTCTGATTCCCCACTTCTGATTCCCCAGCTCTTATTCCCCGCCTCTGATTCCCCGTGTCTGATTCCCTGCCTCTGATTCCCCGCCTCTGATTCCCCATCTCTGATTCCCCACCTCTGATTCCCCGTGTCTGATTCCCTGCCTCTGATTCCCCGCCTCTGATTCCCCACCTCTGATTCCCCAGCTCTGATTCCCCGCCTCTGATTCCCCGTGTCTGATTCCCTGCCTCTGATTCCCCGCCTCTGATTCCCCATCTCTGATTCCCCACCTCTGATTCCCCGTGTCTGATTCCCTGCCTCTGAATCCCCGCCTCTGATTCCCCGCCTCTGATTCCCTGCCAGTGATTCCCCACCACTGATTCCCCACCTCTGATTCCCCATATCTTATTCCCCGCCTCTGTTTCCCCCGCTCTGATTCCCAGCCTCTGATTCCCCATATCTGATTCCCCGCCTCTGATTCCCCATATCTGATTCCCCGCCTCATTTTCCCCATATCTGCTTCGCCGCCTCTGATTCCCCAACTCTGATTCCCCGCCTCTGATTCCCCAGCACTGATTTCCCGCCTCTGATTTCCGGCATCCGATTCCCTGCCTCTGATTCCCCGCCTCTGATTCCCCATCTCTGATTCCCCGCCTATGATTCCCCGCATCTGTTTCCCGCCTCTGATTCCCCGCCTCTGTTTCCCCATATCTGATTCCCCGCCTCTGATTCCCCAACTTTGATTCCCCTCCTCTAATTCGCCAGCTATGATTCCCCGCCTCTGATTCCCTGCGTCTGATTCACTGCCTCTGATTCCCCTTCTCTGATTCACCACCTCTGAATCCCCACCTTTGATTCCCCATCTCTGATTCCGCACATCCGATTCCCTGCCTCTGATTCCCCGCCTCTGATTACCCGCCTCTGATTCCCTGCCTCTGATTCGCAACCTCTAATTCCCCACCTCTGATTCCCCATATCTGATTCCCTGCCTCTGTTTCCCTGCCTCTGATTCCCGGCCTCTGATTCCCCAGCTCTGATTCCCCGCCTTTTATTCCCGGCCTCTGATTCCCTGCCACTGATTCCCCGCCCCTGATTCCCCACCTCTGATTCCCCATATCTGATTCCCCGCCTCTGTTTCCCCAGCTCTGATTCCCCACCTCTGATTCCCCAGCTCTGATTCCCTGCCACTGATTCCCCGCCCCTGATTCCCCACCTCTGATTCCCCATATCTAATTCCCCGCCTCTGTTTGCCCGCCTCTGATTCCCCGCCTCTGTTTCCCCATATCTGATTCCCCGCCTCTGAATCCCCAACTCTGATTCCCTGCCTCTGATTCACCGGCTCTGATTCCCCGCCTTTGATTCCCCCCGTCTGATTCCCAGCCTCTGAATCCCCGTGTCTGATTTCCTGCCTCAGATTCCCCACCTCTGATTCCCCATCTCTGATTCACCGCCTCTGATTCCCCAGCTCTGATTTCCCGCCTCTGATTTCCGGCATCCGATTCCCTGCCTCTGATTCCCCGCCTCTGATTCCCCATCTCTGATTCCCCGCCTATGATTCCCCGCCTCTGTTTCCCCGCCTCTGATTCCCCGCCTCTGTTTCCCCATATCTGATTCCCCGCCTCTGATTCCCCAACTTTGATTCCCCTCCTCTAATTCGCCAGCTATGATTCCCCGCCTCTGATTCCCTGCGTCTGATTCCCTGCCTCTGATTCCCCTTCTCTGATTCACCACCTCTGAATCCCCACCTCTGATTCCCCATCTCTGATTCCGCACATCCGATTCCCTGCCTCTGATTCCCCGCCTCTGATTCCCCACCTCTGATTCCCTGCCTCTGATTCGCAACCTCTAATTCCCCACCTCTGATTCCCCATATCTGACTCCCCGCCTCTGTTTCCCTGCCTCTGATTCCCAGCCTCTGATTCCCCAGCTCTGATTCCCCGCCTTTTATTCCCGGCCTCTGATTCCCTTCCACTGATTCCCCGCCGCTGATTCTCCACCTCTGATTCCCCATATCTGATTCCCCGCCTCTGTTTCCCCAGCTCTGATTCCCCACCTCTGATTCCCCAGCTCTGATTCCCTGCCACTGATTCCCCGCCCCTGATTCCCCACCTCTGATTCCCCATATATGATTCCCCGCCTCTGTTTCCCCAGCTCTGATTCCCTGCCTCTGATTCCCTGCCCTGATTCCCCATCTCTGTTTCACCGCCTTTGATTCGCCACCTCTGATTCCCCATATCTGATTCCCCGCCTCTGTTTCCCCGCCTCTGATTCCCTACCTCTGATTCCCAACCTCTGATTCCACACCTCTCATTCCCCATATATGATTCCCCGCCTCTATTTCCCCATATCTGATTCCCCGCCTCTGATTCCCCAACTCTGATTCCCCGCCTCTGATTCCCCAGCTCTGATTCCCCGCCTCTGATTCCCGGCGTCCGATTCCCTGCCTCTGATTCCCCGCCTCTGATTCCCCATCTCTGATTCCCCGCCTCTGATTCCCCGTGTCTGATTCCCTGCCTCTGATTCCCCGCCTCTGATTCCCCGCCTCTGATTCCCTGCCACTGATTACCTGTCCCTGATTCCCCACTTCTGATTCCCCATATCTGATTCCCCGCCTCTGTTTCCCCGCCTCTGATTCCCCGCCTCTGATTCCCCATATCTGATTCCCTGCCTCTGATTCCCCAACTCTGATTCCCCGCCTCTGATTCCCCAGCTCTGAATCCCCGCCTCTGATTCCCCGCGTCTGATTCCCTGCCTCTGATTCCCCGCCTTGATTCCCCATCTCTGATTTACAACCTCTGATTCCCCACCTCTGATTCCCCATATCTGATTCCCAGCCTCTGTTTCCCCGCCTCTGAATCCCCGCCTCTGATTCCCCATATCTGATTCCCCGGCTCTGATTGCCCACCTCTGATTCCCCGCCTCTGATTCGCCAGCTCTGATTCCCCGCCTCTGATTCCCCGCATCTGATTCCCTGCCTCTGATTCCCCGCCTCTGATTCCCCATCTCTGATTCACCGCCTTTGATTCGCCAACTCTGATTCCCCATATCTGATTCCCCACCTCTGTTTCCCCGCCTCTGATTCCCCGCTTATGATTCTCCATATCTCATTCCCCGCCTCTGAATCCCCATCTCTGATTCCCGGACTCTGATTCCCCACCTCTGATTCCCGGCCTCTTATTCCCAGCATTTGATTCCCGGCCTCTGATTCCCGGCCTCTGATTCCCCGTTTCTGATTCTGATTCCCTGCCTCTGATTCCCCATCTCTGATTCCGCACATCTGATTCCCTGCCTCTGATTCCCCACCTCTGATTCCCCATATCTGATTCCCCGCCTCTGTTTCCCCGCCTCTGATTCCCCGCCTCTGTTTCCCCATATCTAATTCCCCACCTCTGATGCCCCAACTCTGATTCCCCGCCTCTGATTCCCCAGCTCTGATTCCCCACCTCTGATTCCCTTCATCCGATTCCCCATGTCAGATTCCCCGCCTCTGTTTCCCCGCCTCTGATTCCCCGCCTCTGTTTCCCCATATCTGATTCCCCGCCTCTGATTCCCCAGCTCTGATTCCCTGCCTCTGATTCCCCGCGTTCCATTCCCTGCCTCTGATTCCCCGCCTGTGATTCCCCATCTCTTATTCACCACCTCTGATTCCCCACCTCTGATTCCCCATATCTAATTCCCCCCCTCTGTTTGCCCGCCTCTGATTCCCCTCCTCTATTTCCACATATCTGATTCCCCGCCTCTGAATCCCCAACTCTGATTCCCCGCCTCTGATTCACCAGCTCTGATTCCCCGCCTTTGATTCCCCCCGTCCGATTCCCAGCCTCTGAATCCCCGTGTCTGATTTCCTGCCTCTGATTCCCCGCCTCTGATTCCCCATCTCTGATTCACCGCCTCTGATTCCCCACCTCTGACTCCCCATTTCTGATTCCGCACATCCGATTCCCTGCCTCTGATTCCCCGACTCTGATTCCCCACCTCTGATTCCCCAGCTCTTATTCCCCGCCTCTGATTCCCCGCGTCTGATTCCCTGCCTCTGATTCCCCGCTTCTGATTCCCCATCTCTGATTCCCCACCTCTGATTCCCCGTCTGATTCCCTGCCTCTGATTCCCCGCCTCTGATTCCCCGCCTCTGATTCCCTGCAACTGATTCCCCACCCCTGATTCCCCACCTCTGATTCCCCATATCTTATTCCCCGCCTCTGTTTCCCCCCCTCTGATTCCCAGCCTCTGATTCCCCATATCTGATTCCCTGCCTCTGATTCCCCATATCTAATTCCCCGCCTCTATTTCCCCATATCTGCTTCGTTGCCTCTGATTCCCCAAATCTGATTCCCCGCCTCTGATTCCCCAGCTCTGATTCCCCATCTCTGATTCCGCACATCCGATTCCCTGCCTCTGATTCCCCGCCTCTGATTCCCCAACTCTGATTCCCCGCCTCTGATTCCCCAGCTCAGATTCCCCCACTCTGATTCCCGGCATCCGATTCCCTGCCTCTGATTCCCCGCCTCTGATTCCCCATCTCTGATTCACCGCCTCTGATTCCCCACCTCTGACTCCCCATTTCTGATTCCGCACATCCGATTCCCTGCCTCTGATTCCCCGACTCTGATTCCCCACCTCTGATTCCCCAGCTCTTATTCCCCGCCTCTGATTCCCCGCGTCTGATTCCCTGCCTCTGATTCCCCGCCTCTGATTCCCCATCTCTGATTCCCCACCTCTGATTCCCCGTGTCTGATTCCCTGCCTCTGATTCCCCGCCTCTGATTCCCCACCTCTGATTCCCCAGCTCTGATTCCCCGCCTCTGATTCCCCGTGTCTGATTCCCTGCCTCTGATTCCCCGCCTCTGATTCCCCATCTCTGATTCCCCACCTCTGATTCCCCGTGTCTGATTCCCTGCCTCTGAATCCCCGCCTCTGATTCCCCGCCTCTGATTCCCTGCCACTGATTCCCCACCACTGATTCCCCACCTCTGATTCCCCATATCTTATTCCCCGCCTCTGTTTCCCCCGCTCTGATTCCCAGCCTCTGATTCCCCATATCTGATTCCCCGCCTCTGATTCCCCATATCTGATTCACCGCCTCATTTTCCCCATATCTGCTTCGCCGCCTCTGATTCCCCAACTCTGATTCCCCGCCTCTGATTCCCCAGCACTGATTCCCCACCTCTGATTCCCGGCCTCTTATTCCCAGCATCTGATTCCCGGCCTCTGATTCCAGGCCTCTAATTCCCCGCTTCTGATTCTGATTCCCTGCCTCTGAATCCCCATCTCTGATTCCGCACATCTGATTCCCTGCCTCTGATTCCCCACATCTGATTCCCCATATCTGATTCCCCGCCTCTGTTTCCCCGCCTCTGATTCCCCGCCTCTGTTTCCCCATATCTAAATCCCCACCTCTGATGCCCCAACTCTGATTCCCCGCCTCTGATTCCCCAGCTCTGATTCCCCACCTCTGATTCCCCGCATCCGATTCCCCATGTCTGATTTCCTGCCTCTGTTTCCCCGCCTCTGATTCCCCGCCTCTGTTTCCCCATATCTGATTCCCCGCCTCTGATTCCCCAGCTCTGATTCCCTGCCTCTGATTCCCCGCATTCTATTCCCTGCCTCTGATTCCCCGCCTGTGATTCCCCATCTCTGATTCACCACCTCTGATTCCCCACCGTGATTCCCCATATCTAATTCCCCGCATCTGTTTGCCCGCCTCTGATTCCCCGCCTCTGTTTCCCCATATCTGATTCCCAGCCTCTGAATCCCCGTGTCTGATTTCCTGCCTCTGATTCCCCGCCTCTGATTCCCCATCTCTGATTCACCACCTCTGATTCCCCACCTCTGATTCCCCATCTCTGATTCCGCACATCCGATTCCCTGCCTCTGATTCCCCGACTCTGATTCCCCACCTCTGATTCCCCAGCTCTGATTCCCCGCCTCTGATTCCCCGCGTCTGATTCCCTGCCTCTGATTCCCCGCCTCTGATTCCCCATCTCTGATTCCCCACCTCTGATTCCCCGTGTCTGATTCCCTGCCTCTGAATCCCCGCCTCTGATTCCCCGCCTCTGATTCCCTGCCACTGATTCCCCACCACTGATTCCCCACCTCTGATTCCCCATATCTTATTCCCCGCCTCTGTTTCCCCCGCTCTGATTCCCAGCCTCTGATTCCCCATATCTGATTCCCCGCCTCTGATTCCCCATATCTGATTCCCCGCCTCATTTTCCCCATATCTGCTTCGCCGCCTCTGATTCCCCAACTCTGATTCCCCGCCTCTGATTCCCCAGCTCTGATTTCCCGCCTCTGATTTCCGGCATCCGATTCCCTGCCTCTGATTCCCCGCCTCTGATTCCCCATCTCTGATTCCCCGCCTATGATTCCCCGCCTCTGTTTCCCCGCCTCTGATTCCTCAACTTTGATTCCCCTCCTCTAATTCGCCAGCTATGATTCCCCGCCTCTGATTCCCTGCGTCTGATTCCCTGCCTCTGATTCCCCTTCTCTGATTCACCACCTCTGAATCCCCACCTGTGATTCCCCATCTCTGATTCCGCACATCCGATTCCCTGCCTCTGATTCCCCGCATCTGATTCCCCGCCTCTGATTCCCTGCCTCTGATTCGCAACCTCTAATTCCCCACCTCTGATTCCCCATATCTGATTCCCCGCCTCTGTTTCCCTGCCTCTGATTCCCGGCCTCTGATTCCCCAGCTCTGATTCCCCGCCTTTTATTCCCGGCCTCTGATTCCCTGCCACTGATTCCCCGCCCCTGATTCCCCACCTCTGATTCCCCATATCTGATTCCCCGCCTCTGTTTCCCCAGCTCTGATTCCCCACCTCTGATTCCCCAGCTCTGATTCCCTGCCACTGATTCCCCGCCCCTGATTCCCCACCTCTGATTCCCCATATCTGATTCCCCGCCTCTGTTTCCCCAGCTCTGATTCCCTGCCTCTGATTCCCTGCCCTGATTCCCCATCTCTGTTTCACCGCCTTTGATTCGCCACCTCTGATTCCCCATATCTGATTCCCCGCCTCTGTTTCCCCGCCTCTGATTCCCTGCCTCTGATTCCCAACCTCTGATTCCACACCTCTCATTCCCCATATATGATTCCCCGCCTCTATTTCCCCATATCTGATTCCCCGCCTCTGATTCCCCAACTCTGATTCCCCGCCTCTGATTCCCCAGCTCTGATTCCCCGCCTCTGATTCCCGGCGTCCGATTCCCTGCCTCTGATTCCCCGCCTCTGATTCCCCATCTCTGATTCCCCGCCTCTGATTCCCCGCGTCTGATTCCCTGCCTCTGATTCCCCGCCTCTGATTCCCCGCCTCTGACTCCCTGCCACTGATTCCCTGCCCCTGATTCCCCACTTCTGATTCCCCATATCTGATTCCCCGCCTCTGTTTCCCCGCCTCTGATTCCCCGCCTCTGTTTCCCCGCCTCTGATTCCCCGCCTCTGATTCCCCATATCTGATTCCCTGCCTCTGATTCCCCAACTCTGATTCCCCGCCTCTGATTCCCCAGCTCTGAATCCCCGCCTCTGATTCCAAGCGTCTGATTCCCTGCCTCTGATTCCCCGCCTTGATTCCCCATCTCTGATTTACAACCTCTGATTCCCCACCTCTGATTCCCCATATCTGATTCCCAGCCTCTGTTTCCCCGCCTCTGATTCCCCGCCTCTGATTCCCCATATCTGATTCCCCGGCTCTGATTGCCCACCTCTGATTCCCCGCCTCTGATTCGCCAGCTCTGATTCCCCGCCTCTGATTCCCCGCATCTGATTCCCTGCCTCTGATTCCCCGCCTCTGATTCCCCATCTCTGATTCACCGCCTTTTATTCGCCACCTCTGATTCCCCATATTTGATTCCCCACCTCTGTTTCCACGCCTCTGATTCCCCGCCTCTGATTCTCCATATCTCATTCCCCGCCTCTGAATCCCCATCTCTGATTCCCGGACTCTGATTCCCCACCTCTGATTCCCGGCCTCTTATTCCCAGCATTTGATTCCCGGCCTCTGATTCCCGGCCTCTGATTCCCCGCTTCTGATTCTGATTCCCTGCCTCTGATTCCCCATCTCTGATTCCGCACATCTGATTCCCTGCCTCTGATTCCCCAACTCTGATTCCCCATATCTGATTCCCCGCCTCTGTTTCCCCGCCTCTGATTCCCCGCCTCTGTTTCCCCATATCTAATTCCCCACCTCTGATGCCCCAACTCTGATTCCCCGCCTCTGATTCCCCAGCTCTGATTCCCCACCTCTGATTCCCTGCATCCGATTCCCCATGTCTGATTCCCCGCCTCTGTTTCCCCGCCTCTGATTCCCCGCCTCTGTTATCCCATATCTGATTCCCCGCCTCTGATTCCCCAGCTCTGATTCCCTGTCTCTGATTCCCCGCGTTCCATTCCCTGCCTCTGATTCCCCGGCTGTGATTCCCCATCTCTTATTCACCACCTCTGATTCCCCACCTCTGATTCCCCATATCTAATTCCCCGCCTCTGTTTGCCCGCCTCTGAGTCCCCTCCTCTGTTTCCACATATCTGATTCCCCGCCTCTGAATCCCCAACTCTGATTCCCTGCCTCTGATTCACCAGCTCTGATTCCCCGCCTTTGATTCCCCCCGTCTGATTCCCAGCCTCTGAATCCCCGTGTCTGATTTCCTGCCTCTGATTCCCCGCCTCTGATTCCCCATATCTGATTCCCCGCCTCATTTTCCCCATATCTGCTTCGCCGCCTCTGATTCCCCAACTCTGATTCCCCGCCTCTGATTCCCCAGCTCTGATTTCCCGCCTCTGATTTCCGGCATCCGATTCCCTGCCTCTGATTCCCCGCCTCTGATTCCCCATCTCTGATTCCCCGCCTATGATTCCCCGCCTCTGTTTCCCCGCCTCTGATTCCCCGCCTCTGTTTCCCCATATCTGATTCCCCGTCTCTGATTCCCAAACTTTGATTCCCCTCCTCTAATTCGCCAGCTATGATTCCCCGCCTCTGATTCCCTGCGTCTGATTCCCTGCCTCTGATTCCCCTTCTCTGATTCACCACCTCTGAATCCCCACCTCTGATTCCCCATCTCTGATTCCGCACATCCGATTCCCTGCCTCTGATTCCCCGCCTCTGATTCCCCGCCTCTGATTCCCTGCCTCTGATTCGCAACCTCTAATTCCCCACCTCTGATTCCTCATATCTGATTCCCCGCCTCTGTTTCCCTGCCTCTGATTCCCCGCCTTTTATTCCCGGCCTCTGATTCCCTTCCACTGATTCCCCGCCGCTGATTCCCCACCTCTGATTCCCCATATCTGATTCCCCGCCTCTGTTTCCCCAGCTCTGATTCCCCACCTCTGATTCCCCAGCTCTGATTCCCTGCCACTGATTCCCCGCCCCTGATTCCCCACCTCTGATTCCCCATATCTGATTCCCCGCCTCTGTTTCCCCAGCTCTGATTCCCTGCCTCTGATTCCCTGCCCTGATTCCCCATCTCTGTTTCACCGCCTTTGATTCGCCACCTCTGATTCCCCATATCTGATTCCCCGCCTCTGTTTCCCCGCCTCTGATTCCCTGCCTCTGATTCCCAACCTCTGATTCCACACCTCTCATTCCCCATATATGATTCCCCGCCTCTATTTCCTCATATCTGATTCCCCGCCTCTGATTCCCCAACTCTGATTCCCCGCCTCTGATTCCCCAGCTCTGATTCCCCGCCTCTGATTCCCGGCGTCCGATTCCCTGCCTCTGATTCCCCGCCTCTGATTCCCCATCTCTGATTCCACGCCTCTGATTCCCCGTGTCTGATTCCCTGCCTCTGATTCCCCGCCTCTGATTCCCCGCCTCTGATTCCCTGCCACTGATTCCCTGCCCCTGATTCCCCACTTCTGATTCCCCATATCTGATTCCCCGCCTCTGTTTCCCCACCTCTGATTCCCCGCCTCTGATTCCCTGCCTCTGATTCCCTGCCTCTGATTCCCCGCCTTGATTCCCCACCTCTGATTCCCCATATCTTATTCCCCGCCTCTGTTTCCCCCGCTCTGATTCCCTGCCTCTGATTCCCCGCCTCTGATTCCCCATCTCTGATTCCCCGCCTCTGATTCCCCGCGTCTGATTCCCTGCCTCTGATTCCCCGCCTCTGATTCCCCGCCTCTGACTCCCTGCCACTGATTCCCTGCCCCTGATTCCCCACTTCTGATTCCCCATATCTGATTCCCCGCCTCTGTTTCCCCGCCTCTGATTCCCCGCCTCTGTTTCCCCGCCTCTGATTCCCCGCCTCTGATTCCCCATATCTGATTCCCTGCCTCTGATTCCCCAACTCTGATTCCCCGCCTCTGATTCCCCAGCTCTGAATCCCCGCCTCTGATTCCAAGCGTCTGATTCCCTGCCTCTGATTCCCCGCCTTGATTCCCCATCTCTGATTTACAACCTCTGATTCCCCACCTCTGATTCCCCATATCTGATTCCCAGCCTCTGTTTCCCCGCCTCTGATTCCCCGCCTCTGATTCCCCATATCTGATTCCCCGGCTCTGATTGCCCACCTCTGATTCCCCGCCTCTGATTCGCCAGCTCTGATTCCCCGCCTCTGATTCCCCGCATCTGATTCCCTGCCTCTGATTCCCCGCCTCTGATTCCCCATCTCTGATTCACCGCCTTTTATTCGCCACCTCTGATTCCCCATATTTGATTCCCCACCTCTGTTTCCACGCCTCTGATTCCCCGCCTCTGATTCTCCATATCTCATTCCCCGCCTCTGAATCCCCATCTCTGATTCCCGGACTCTGATTCCCCACCTCTGATTCCCGGCCTCTTATTCCCAGCATTTGATTCCCGGCCTCTGATTCCCGGCCTCTGATTCCCCGCTTCTGATTCTGATTCCCTGCCTCTGATTCCCCATCTCTGATTCCGCACATCTGATTCCCTGCCTCTGATTCCCCAACTCTGATTCCCCATATCTGATTCCCCGCCTCTGTTTCCCCGCCTCTGATTCCCCGCCTCTGTTTCCCCATATCTAATTCCCCACCTCTGATGCCCCAACTCTGATTCCCCGCCTCTGATTCCCCAGCTCTGATTCCCCACCTCTGATTCCCTGCATCCGATTCCCCATGTCTGATTCCCCGCCTCTGTTTCCCCGCCTCTGATTCCACGCCTCTGTTATCCCATATCTGATTCCCCGCCTCTGATTCCCCAGCTCTGATTCCCTGTCTCTGATTCCCCGCGTTCCATTCCCTGCCTCTGATTCCCCGGCTGTGATTCCCCATCTCTTATTCACCACCTCTGATTCCCCACCTCTGATTCCCCATATCTAATTCCCCGCCTCTGTTTGCCCGCCTCTGAGTCCCCTCCTCTGTTTCCACATATCTGATTCCCCGCCTCTGAATCCCCAACTCTGATTCCCTGCCTCTGATTCACCAGCTCTGATTCCCCGCCTTTGATTCCCCCCGTCTGATTCCCAGCCTCTGAATCCCCGTGTCTGATTTCCTGCCTCTGATTCCCCGCCTCTGATTCCCCATCTCTGATTCACCGCCTCTGATTCCCCACCTCTGACTCCCCATTTCTGATTCCGCACATCCGATTCCCTGCCTCTGATTCCCCGACTCTGATTCCCCACCTCTGATTCCCCAGCTCTTATTCCCCGCCTCTAATTCCCCGCATCTGATTCCCTGCCTCTGATTCCCCGCCTCTGATTCCCCATCTCTGATTCCCCACCTCTGATTCCCCGTGTCTGATTCCCTGCCTCTGATTCCCCGCCTCTGATTCCCCGCCTCTGATTCCCTGCAACTGATTCCCCGCCCATGATTCCCCACCTCTGATTCCCCATATCTTATTCCCCGCCTCTGTTTCCCCCCCTCTGATTCCCAGCCTCTGATTCCCCATATCTGATTCCCTGCCTCTGATTCCCCATATCTGATTCCCCGCCTCTATTTCCCCATATCTGCTTCGCCGCCTCTGATTCCCCAACTCTGATTCCCCGCCTCTGATTCCCCAGCTCTGATTTCCCGCCTCTGATTCCCGGCATCCGATTCCCTGCCTCTGAATCCCCGCCTCTGATTCCACATCCCTGATTCCCCGCCTCTGATTCCCCGTGTCTGATTCCCTGCCTATGATTCCCCGCCTCTGATTCCCCGCGTCTGATTCCCTGCCACTGATTCCCTGCCCCTGATTCCCCACCTCTGATTCCCCATATCTGATTCCCCGCCTCTGTTTTCCCGCCTTTGATTCCCTGCCTCTGATTCCCCATATCTGATTCCCCGCCTCTGATTCCCCAACTCTGATTTCCCGCCTCTGATTCCCCAGCTCTGAATCCCCGGCTCTGATTCCCCGCGTCTGATTCCCTGCCTCTGATTCCCCGCCTCTGATTCCCCATCTGTGATTCACAACCTCTGATGCCCCACCTCTGATTCCCCATATCTGATTCCCCGCCTCTGTTTCCCCGCCTCTGATTCCCCGCCTCTGATTCCCCATATCTGATTCCCCACCTCTGATTGTGCACCTCTGATTCACTGCCTCTGATTCCCCATCTCTGGTTCACCGCCTTTGATTCGCCACCTCAGATTCCCCATATCTGATTCCCCACCTCTGTTTCCCCGCCTCTGATTCCCCGCCTCTGATTCTCCATATCTCATTCCCCGCCTCTGAATCCCCAGCTCTGATTCCCGGACTCTGATTCCCCACCTCTGATTCCCGGCCTCTTATTCCCAGCATCTGATTCCCGGCCTCTGATTCCCGGCCTCTAATTCCCCGCCTCTGTTTCCCCATATCTAATTCCCCACCTCTGATGCCCCAACTCTGATTCCCTGCCTCTCATTCCCCGCGTTCTATTCCCTGCCTCTGATTCCCCGCCTGTGATTCCCCATCTCTGATTCACCACCTCTGATTCCCCACCTCTGATTCCCCATATCTAATTCCCCGCCTCTGTTTGCCCGCCTCTGATTCCCCGCCTCTGTTTCCCCATATCTGATTCCCCGCCTCTGAATCCCCAACTCTGATTCCCTGCCTCTGATTCACCAGCTCTGATTCCCCGCCTTTGATTCCCCCCGTCTGATTCCCAGCCTCTGAATCCCCGTGTCTGATTTCCTGCCTCAGATTCCCCGCCTCTGATTCCCCATCTCTGATTCACCGCCTTTGATTCCCCAACTCTGATTCCCCGCCTCTGATTCCCCAGCTCTGATTTCCCGCCTCTGATTTCCAGCATCCGATTCCCTGCCTCTGAATCCCCGCCTCTGATTCCCCATCTCTGATTCCCCGCCTATGATTCCCCGCCTCTGTTTCCCCGCCTCTGATTCCCCGCCTCTGTTTCCCCATATCTGATTCCCCGCCTCTGATTCCCCAACTTTGATTCCCCTCCTCTAATTCGCCAGATATGATTCCCCGCCTCTGATTCCCTGCGTCTGATTCCCTGCCTCTGATTCCCCTTCTCTGATTCACCACCTCTGAATCCCCACCTCTGATTCCCCATCTCTGATTCCGCACATCCGATTCCCTTCCTCTGATTCCCCGCCTCTGATTCCCCGCCTCTGATTCCCTGCCTCTGATTCGCAACCTCTAATTCCCCACCTCTGATTCCCCATATCTGATTCCCCGCCTCTGTTTCCCTGCCTCTGATTCCCGGCCTCTGATTCCCCAGCTCTGATTCCCCGCCTTTTATTCCCGGCCTCTGATTCCCTTCCACTGATTCCCCGCCGCTGATTCCCCACTTCTGATTCCCCATATCTGATTCCCCGCCTCTGTTTCCCCAGCTCTGATTCCCCACATCTGATTCCCCAGCTCTGATTCCCTGCCACTGATTCCCCGCCCCTGATTCCCCACCTCTGATTCCCCATATCTAATTCCCCGCCTCTGTTTGCCCGCCTCTGATTCCTCGCCTCTGTTTCCCCATATCTGATTCCCCGCCTCTGAATCCCCAACTCTGATTCCCTGCCTCTGATTCACCGGCTCTGATTCCCCGCCTTTGATTCCCCCCGTCTGATTCCCAGCCTCTGAATCCCCGTGTCTGATTTCCTGCCTCAGATTCCCCACCTCTGATTCCCCATCTCTGATTCACCGCCTCTGATTCCCCAGCTCTGATTTCCCGCCTCTGATTTCCGGCATCCGATTCCCTGCCTCTGATTCCCCGCCTCTGATTCCCCATCTCTGATTCCCCGCCTATGATTCCCCGCCTCTGTTTCCCCGCCTCTGATTCCCCGCCTCTGTTTCCCCATATCTGATTCCCCGCCTCTGATTCCCCAACTTTGATTCCCCTCCTCTAATTCGCCAGCTATGATTCCCCGCCTCTGATTCCCTGCGTCTGATTCCCTGCCTCTGATTTCCCTTCTCTGATTCACCACCTCTGAATCCCCACCTCTGATTCCCCATCTCTGATTCCGCACATCCGATTCCCTGCCTCTGATTCCCCGCCTCTGATTCCCCGCCTCTGATTCCCTGCCTCTGATTCGCAACCTCTAATTCCCCACCTCTGATTCCCCATATCTGACTCCCCGCCTCTGTTTCCCTGCCTCTGATTCCCAGCCTCTGATTCCCCAGCTCTGATTCCCCGCCTTTTATTCCCGGCCTCTGATTCCCTTCCACTGATTCCCCGCCGCTGATTCCCCACCTCTGATTCCCCATATCTGATTCCCCGCCTCTGTTTCCCCAGCTCTGATTCCCCACCTCTGATTCCCCAGCTCTGATTCCCTGCCACTGATTCCCCGCCCCTGATTCCCCACCTCTGATTCCCCATATCTGATTCCCCGCCTCTGTTTCCCCAGCTCTGATTCCCTGCCTCTGATTCCCTGCCCTGATTCCCCATCTCTGTTTCACCGCCTTTGATTCGCCACCTCTGATTCCCCATATCTGATTCCCCGCCTCTGTTTCCCCGCCTCTGATTCCCTACCTCTGATTCCCAACCTCTGATTCCACACCTCTCATTCCCCATATATGATTCCCCGCCTCTATTTCCCCATATCTGATTCCCCGCCTCTGATTCCCCAACTCTGATTCCCCGCCTCTGATTCCCCAGCTCTGATTCCCCGCCTCTTATTCCCGGCGTCCGATTCCCTGCCTCTGATTCCCCGCCTCTGATTCCCCATCTCTGATTCCCCGCCTCTGATTCCCCGTGTCTGATTCCCTGCCTCTGATTCCCCGCCTCTGATTCCCCGCCTCTGATTCCCTGCCACTGATTCCCTGCCCCTGATTCCCCACTTCTGATTCCCCATATCTGATTCCCCGCCTCTGTTTCCCCGCCTCTGATTCCCCGCCTCTGATTCCCCATATCTGATTCCCTGCCTCTGATTCCCCAACTCTGATTCCCCGCCTCTGATTCCCCAGCTCTGAATCCCCGCCTCTGATTCCCCGCGTCTGATTCCCTGCCTCTGATTCCCCGCCTTGATTCCCCATCTCTGATTTACAACCTCTGATTCCCCACCTCTGATTCCCCATATCTGATTCCCAGCCTCTGTTTCCCCGCCTCTGATTCCCCGCCTCTGATTCCCCATATCTGATTCCCCGGCTCTGATTGCCCACCTCTGATTCCCCGCCTCTGATTCGCCAGCTCTGATTCCCCGCCTCTGATTCCCCGCATCTGATTCCCTGCCTCTGATTCCCCGCCTCTGATTCCCCATCTCTGATTCACCGCCTTTGATTCGCCACCTCTGATTCCCCATATCTGATTCCCCACCTCTGTTTCCCCGCCTCTGATTCCCCGCTTATGATTCTCCATATCTCATTCCCCGCCTCTGAATCCCCATCTCTGATTCCCGGACTCTGATTCCCCACCTCTGATTCCCGGCCTCTTATTCCCAGCATTTGATTCCCGGCCTCTGATTCCCGGCCTCTGATTCCCCGCTTCTGATTCTGATTCCCTGCCTCTAATTCCCCATCTCTGATTCCGCACATCTGATTCCCTGCCTCTGATTCCCCACCTCTGATTCCCCATATCTGATTCCCCGCCTCTGTTTCCCCGCCTCTGATTCCCCGCCTCTGTTTCCCCATATCTAATTCCCCACCTCTGATGCCCCAACTCTGATTCCCCGCCTCTGATTCCCCAGCTCTGATACCCCACCTCTGATTCCCTTCATCCGATTCCCCATGTCTGATTCCCCGCCTCTGTTTCCCCGCCTCTGATTCCCCGCCTCTGTTTCCCCATATCTGATTCCCCGCCTCTGATTCCCCAGCTCTGATTCCCTGCCTCTGATTCCCCGCGTTCCATTCCCTGCCTCTGATTCCCCGCCTGTGATTCCCCATCTCTTATTCACCACCTCTGATTCCCCACCTCTGATTCCCCATATCTAATTCCCCCCCTCTGTTTGCCCGCCTCTGATTCCCCTCCTCTATTTCCACATATCTGATTCCCCGCCTCTGAATCCCCAACTCTGATTCCCCGCCTCTGATTCACCAGCTCTGATTCCCCGCCTTTGATTCCCCCCGTCCGATTCCCAGCCTCTGAATCCCCGTGTCTGATTTCCTGCCTCTGATTCCCCGCCTCTGATTCCCCATTTCTGATTCACCGCCTCTGATTCCCCACCTCTGACTCCCCATTTCTGATTCCGCACATCCGATTCCCTGCCTCTGATTCCCCGACTCTGATTCCCTACCTCTGATTCCCCAGCTCTTATTCCCCGCCTCTGATTCCCCGCGTCTGATTCCCTGCCTCTGATTCCCCGCTTCTGATTCCCCATCTCTGATTCCCCACCTCTGATTCCCCGTCTGATTCCCTGCCTCTGATTCCCCGCCTCTGATTCCCCGCCTCTGATTCCCTGCAACTGATTCCCCACCCCTGATTCCCCACCTCTGATTCCCCATATCTTATTCCCCGCCTCTGTTTCCCCCCCTCTGATTCCCAGCCTCTGATTCCCCATATCTGATTCCCTGCCTCTGATTCCCCATATCTAATTCCCCGCCTCTATTTCCCCATATCTGCTTCGCCGCCTCTGATTCCCCAAATCTGATTCCCCGCCTCTGATTCCCCAGCTCTGATTCCCCATCTCTGATTCCGCACATCCGATTCCCTGCCTCTGATTCCCCGCCTCTGATTCCCCATCTCTGATTCACCGCCTCTGATTCCCCACCTCTGACTCCCCATTTCTGATTCCGCACATCCGATTCCCTGCCTCTGATTCCCCGACTCTGATTCCCCACTTCTGATTCCCCAGCTCTTATTCCCCGCCTCTGATTCCCCGTGTCTGATTCCCTGCCTCTGATTCCCCGCCTCTGATTCCCCATCTCTGATTCCCCACCTCTGATTCCCCGTGTCTGATTCCCTGCCTCTGATTCCCCGCCTCTGATTCCCCACCTCTGATTCCCCAGCTCTGATTCCCCGCCTCTGATTCCCCGTGTCTGATTCCCTGCCTCTGATTCCCCGCCTCTGATTCCCCATCTCTGATTCCCCACCTCTGATTCCCCGTGTCTGATTCCCTGCCTCTGAATCCCCGCCTCTGATTCCCCGCCTCTGATTCCCTGCCAGTGATTCCCCACCACTGATTCCCCACCTCTGATTCCCCATATCTTATTCCCCGCCTCTGTTTCCCCCGCTCTGATTCCCAGCCTCTGATTCCCCATATCTGATTCCCCGCCTCTGATTCCCCATATCTGATTCCCCGCCTCATTTTCCCCATATCTGCTTCGCCGCCTCTGATTCCCCAACTCTGATTCCCCGCCTCTGATTCCCCAGCACTGATTTCCCGCCTCTGATTTCCGGCATCCGATTCCCTGCCTCTGATTCCCCGCCTCTGATTCCCCATCTCTGATTCCCCGCCTATGATTCCCCGCATCTGTTTCCCGCCTCTGATTCCCCGCCTCTGTTTCCCCATATCTGATTCCCCGCCTCTGATTCCCCAACTTTGATTCCCCTCCTCTAATTCGCCAGCTATGATTCCCCGCCTCTGATTCCCTGCGTCTGATTCACTGCCTCTGATTCCCCTTCTCTGATTCACCACCTCTGAATCCCCACCTTTGATTCCCCATCTCTGATTCCGCACATCCGATTCCCTGCCTCTGATTCCCCGCCTCTGATTCCCCGCCTCTGATTCCCTGCCTCTGATTCGCAACCTCTAATTCCCCACCTCTGATTCCCCATATCTGATTCCCTGCCTCTGTTTCCCTGCCTCTGATTCCCGGCCTCTGATTCCCCAGCTCTGATTCCCCGCCTTTTATTCCCGGCCTCTGATTCCCTGCCACTGATTCCCCGCCCCTGATTCCCCACCTCTGATTCCCCATATCTGATTCCCCGCCTCTGTTTCCCCAGCTCTGATTCCCCACCTCTGATTCCCCAGCTCTGATTCCCTGCCACTGATTCCCCGCCCCTGATTCCCCACCTCTGATTCCCCATATCTAATTCCCCGCCTCTGTTTGCCCGCCTCTGATTCCCCGCCTCTGTTTCCCCATATCTGATTCCCCGCCTCTGAATCCCCAACTCTGATTCCCTGCCTCTGATTCACCGGCTCTGATTCCCCGCCTTTGATTCCCCCCGTCTGATTCCCAGCCTCTGAATCCCCGTGTCTGATTTCCTGCCTCAGATTCCCCACCTCTGATTCCCCATCTCTGATTCACCGCCTCTGATTCCCCAGCTCTGATTTCCCGCCTCTGATTTCCGGCATCCGATTCCCTGCCTCTGATTCCCCGCCTCTGATTCCCCATCTCTGATTCCCCGCCTATGATTCCCCGCCTCTGTTTCCCCGCCTCTGATTCCCCGCCTCTGTTTCCCCATATCTGATTCCCCGCCTCTGATTCCCCAACTTTGATTCCCCTCCTCTAATTCGCCAGCTATGATTCCCCGCCTCTGATTCCCTGCGTCTGATTCCCTGCCTCTGATTCCCCTTCTCTGATTCACCACCTCTGAATCCCCACCTCTGATTCCCCATCTCTGATTCCGCACATCCGATTCCCTGCCTCTGATTCCCCGCCTCTGATTCCCCGCCTCTGATTCCCTGCCTCTGATTCGCAACCTCTAATTCCCCACCTCTGATTCCCCATATCTGACTCCCCGCCTCTGTTTCCCTGCCTCTGATTCCCAGCCTCTGATTCCCCAGCTCTGATTCCCCGCCTTTTATTCCCGGCCTCTGATTCCCTTCCACTGATTCCCCGCCGCTGATTCTCCACCTCTGATTCCCCATATCTGATTCCCCGCCTCTGTTTCCCCAGCTCTGATTCCCCACCTCTGATTCCCCAGCTCTGATTCCCTGCCACTGATTCCCCGCCCCTGATTCCCCACCTCTGATTCCCCATATATGATTCCCCGCCTCTGTTTCCCCAGCTCTGATTCCCTGCCTCTGATTCCCTGCCCTGATTCCCCATCTCTGTTTCACCGCCTTTGATTCGCCACCTCTGATTCCCCATATCTGATTCCCCGCCTCTGTTTCCCCGCCTCTGATTCCCTACCTCTGATTCCCAACCTCTGATTCCACACCTCTCATTCCCCATATATGATTCCCCGCCTCTATTTCCCCATATCTGATTCCCCGCCTCTGATTCCCCAACTCTGATTCCCGGCCTCTGATTCCCCAGCTCTGATTCCCCGCCTCTGATTCCCGGCGTCCGATTCCCTGCCTCTGATTCCCCGCCTCTGATTCCCCATCTCTGATTCCCCGCCTCTGATTCCCCGTGTCTGATTCCCTGCCTCTGATTCCCCGCCTCTGATTCCCCGCCTCTGATTCCCTGCCACTGATTACCTGTCCCTGATTCCCCACTTCTGATTCCCCATATCTGATTCCCCGCCTCTGTTTCCCCGCCTCTGATTCCCCGCCTCTGATTCCCCATATCTGATTCCCTGCCTCTGATTCCCCAACTCTGATTCCCCGCCTCTGATTCCCCAGCTCTGAATCCCCGCCTCTGATTCCCCGCGTCTGATTCCCTGCCTCTGATTCCCCGCCTTGATTCCCCATCTCTGATTTACAACCTCTGATTCCCCACCTCTGATTCCCCATATCTGATTCCCAGCCTCTGTTTCCCCGCCTCTGATTCCCCGCCTCTGATTCCCCATATCTGATTCCCCGGCTCTGATTGCCCACCTCTGATTCCCCGCCTCTGATTCGCCAGCTCTGATTCCCCGCCTCTGATTCCCCGCATCTGATTCCCTGCCTCTGATTCCCCGCCTCTGATTCCCCATCTCTGATTCACCGCCTTTGATTCGCCAACTCTGATTCCCCATATCTGATTCCCCACCTCTGTTTCCCCGCCTCTGATTCCCCGCTTATGATTCTCCATATCTCATTCCCCGCCTCTGAATCCCCATCTCTGATTCCCGGACTCTGATTCCCCACCTCTGATTCCCGGCCTCTTATTCCCAGCATTTGATTCCCGGCCTCTGATTCCCGGCCTCTGATTCCCCGTTTCTGATTCTGATTCCCTGCCTCTGATTCCCCATCTCTGATTCCGCACATCTGATTCCCTGCCTCTGATTCCCCACCTCTGATTCCCCATATCTGATTCCCCGCCTCTGTTTCCCCGCCTCTGATTCCCCGCCTCTGTTTCCCCATATCTAATTCCCCACCTCTGATGCCCCAACTCTGATTCCCCGCCTCTGATTCCCCAGCTCTGATTCCCCACCTCTGATTCCCTTCATCCGATTCCCCATGTCAGATTCCCCGCCTCTGTTTCCCCGCCTCTGATTCCCCGCCTCTGTTTCCCCATATCTGATTCCCCGCCTCTGATTCCCCAGCTCTGATTCCCTGCCTCTGATTCCCCGCGTTCCATTCCCTGCCTCTGATTCCCCGCCTGTGATTCCCCATCTCTTATTCACCACCTCTGATTCCCCACCTCTGATTCCCCATATCTAATTCCCCCCCTCTGTTTGCCCGCCTCTGATTCCCCTCCTCTATTTCCACATATCTGATTCCCCGCCTCTGAATCCCCAACTCTGATTCCCCGCCTCTGATTCACCAGCTCTGATTCCCCGCCTTTGATTCCCCCCGTCCGATTCCCAGCCTCTGAATCCCCGTGTCTGATTTCCTGCCTCTGATTCCCCGCCTCTGATTCCCCATCTCTGATTCACCGCCTCTGATTCCCCACCTCTGACTCCCCATTTCTGATTCCGCACATCCGATTCCCTGCCTCTGATTCCCCGACTCTGATTCCCCACCTCTGATTCCCCAGCTCTTATTCCCCGCCTCTGATTCCCCGCGTCTGATTCCCTGCCTCTGATTCCCCGCTTCTGATTCCCCATCTCTGATTCCCCACCTCTGATTCCCCGTCTGATTCCCTGCCTCTGATTCCCCGCCTCTGATTCCCCGCCTCTGATTCCCTGCAACTGATTCCCCACCCCTGATTCCCCACCTCTGATTCCCCATATCTTATTCCCCGCCTCTGTTTCCCCCCCTCTGATTCCCAGCCTCTGATTCCCCATATCTGATTCCCTGCCTCTGATTCCCCATATCTAATTCCCCGCCTCTATTTCCCCATATCTGCTTCGCCGCCTCTGATTCCCCAAATCTGATTCCCCGCCTCTGATTCCCCAGCTCTGATTCCCCATCTCTGATTCCGCACATCCGATTCCCTGCCTCTGATTCCCCGCCTCTGATTCCCCAACTCTGATTCCCCGCCTCTGATTCCCCAGCTCAGATTCCCCCACTCTGATTCCCGGCATCCGATTCCCTGCCTCTGATTCCCCGCCTCTGATTCCCCATCTCTGATTCACCGCCTCTGATTCCCCACCTCTGACTCCCCATTTCTGATTCCGCACATCCGATTCCCTGCCTCTGATTCCCCGACTCTGATTCCCCACCTCTGATTCCCCAGCTCTTATTCCCCGCCTCTGATTCCCCGCGTCTGATTCCCTGCCTCTGATTCCCCGCCTCTGATTCCCCATCTCTGATTCCCCACCTCTGATTCCCCGTGTCTGATTCCCTGCCTCTGATTCCCCGCCTCTGATTCCCCACCTCTGATTCCCCAGCTCTGATTCCCCGCCTCTGATTCCCCGTGTCTGATTCCCTGCCTCTGATTCCCCGCCTCTGATTCCCCATCTCTGATTCCCCACCTCTGATTCCCCGTGTCTGATTCCCTGCCTCTGAATCCCCGCCTCTGATTCCCCGCCTCTGATTCCCTGCCACTGATTCCCCACCACTGATTCCCCACCTCTGATTCCCCATATCTTATTCCCCGCCTCTGTTTCCCCCGCTCTGATTCCCAGCCTCTGATTCCCCATATCTGATTCCCCGCCTCTGATTCCCCATATCTGATTCCCCGCCTCATTTTCCCCATATCTGCTTCGCCGCCTCTGATTCCCCAACTCTGATTCCCCGCCTCTGATTCCCCAGCACTGATTTCCCGCCTCTGATTTCCGGCATCCGATTCCCTGCCTCTGATTCCCCGCCTCTGATTCCCCATCTCTGATTCCCCGCCTATGATTCCCCGCATCTGTTTCCCCGCCTCTGATTCCCCGCCTCTGTTTCCCCATATCTGATTCCCCGCCTCTGATTCCCCAACTTTGATTCCCCTCCTCTAATTCGCCAGCTATGATTCCCCGCCTCTGATTCCCTGCGTCTGATTCCCTGCCTCTGATTCCCCTTCTCTGATTCACCACCTCTGAATCCCCACCTCTGATTCCCCATCTCTGATTCCGCACATCCGATTCCCTGCCTCTGATTCCCCGCCTCTGATTCCCCGCCTCTGATTCCCTACCTCTGATTCGCAACCTCTAATTCCCCACCTCTGATTCCCCATATCTGATTCCCCGCCTCTGTTTCCCTGCCTCTGATTCCCGGCCTCTGATTCCCCAGCTCTGATTCCCCGCCTTTTATTCCCGGCCTCTGATTCCCTGCCACTGATTCCCCGCCCCTGATTCCCCACCTCTGATTCCCCATATCTGATTCCCCGCCTCTGTTTCCCCAGCTCTGATTCCCCACCTCTGATTCCCCAGCTCTGATTCCCTGCCACTGATTCCCCGCCCCTGATTCCCCACCTCTGATTCCCCATATCTGATTCCCCGCCTCTGTTTCCCCAGCTCTGATTCCCTGCCTCTGATTCCCTGCCCTGATTCCCCATCTCTGTTTCACCGCCTTTGATTCGCCACCTCTGATTCCCCATATCTGATTCCCCGCCTCTGTTTCCCCGCCTCTGATTCCCTGCCTCTGATTCCCAACCTCTGATTCCACACCTCTCATTCCCCATATATGATTCCCTGCCTCTATTTACCCATATCTGATTCCCCGCCTCTGATTCCCCAACTCTGATTCCCCGCCTCTGATTCCCCAGCTCTGATTCCCCGCCTCTGATTCCCGGCGTCCGATTCCCTGCCTCTGATTCCCCGCCTCTGATTCCCCATCTCTGATTCCCCGCCTCTGATTCCCCGCGTCTGATTCCCTGCCTCTGAGTCCCCGCCTCTGATTCCCTGCCTCTGATTCCCTGCCACTGATTCCCTTCCCCTGATTCCCCACTTCTGATTCCCCATATCTGATTCCCCGCCTCTGTTTCCCCGCCTCTGATTCCCCGCCTCTGATTCCCCATATCTGATTCCCTGCCTCTGATTCCCCAACTCTGATTCCCCGCCTCTGATTCCCCAGCTCTGATTTACAACCTCTGATTCCCCACCTCTGATTCCCCATATCTGATTCCCAGCCTCTGTTTCCCCGCCTCTGATTCCCCGCCTCTGATTCCCCATATCTGATTCCCCGGCTCTGATTGCCCACCTCTGATTCCCCGCCTCTGATTCGCCAGCTCTGATTCCCCGCCTCTGATTCCCCGCATCTGATTCCCTGCCTCTGATTCCCCGCCTCTGATTCCCCATCTCTGATTCACCGCCTTTGATTCGCCACCTCTGATTCCCCATATCTGATTCCCCACCTCTGTTTCCCCGCCTCTGATTCCCCGCCTCTGATTCTCCATATCTCATTCCCCGCCTCTGAATCCCCATCTCTGATTCCCGGACTCTGATTCCCCACCTCTGATTCCCGGCCTCTTATTCCCAGCATTTGATTCCCGGCCTCTGATTCCCGGCCTCTGATTCCCCGCTTCTGATTCTGATTCCCTGCCTCTGATTCCCCATCTCTGATTCCGCACATCTGATTCCCTGCCTCTGATTCCCCACCTCTGATTCCCCATATCTGATTCCCCGCCTCTGTTTCCCCGCCTCTGATTCCCCGCCTCTGTTTCCCCATATCTAATTCCCCACCTCTGATGCCCCAACTCTGATTCCCCGCCTCTGATTCCCCAGCTCTGATTCCCCACCTCTGATTCCCTGCATCCGATTCCCCATGTCTGATTCCCCGCCTCTGTTTCCCCGCCTCTGATTCCCCGCCTCTGTTATCCCATATCTGATTCCCCGCCTCTGATTCCCCAGCTCTGATTCCCTGCCTCTGATTCCCCGGCTGTGATTCCCCATCTCTTATTCACCACCTCTGATTCCCCACCTCTGATTCCCCATTTCTGATTCCGCACATCCGATTCCCTGCCTCTGATTCCCCGTGTCTGATTTCCTGCCTCAGATTCCCCGCCTCTGATTCCCCATCTCTGATTCACCGCCTCTGATTCCCCACCTCTGATTCCCCATTTCTGATTCCGCACATCCGATTCCCTGCCTCTGATTCCCCGACTCTGATTCCCCACCTCTGATTCCCCAGCTCTGATTCCCCGCCTCTGATTCCCCGCGTCTGATTCCCTGCCTCTGATTCCCCGCCTCTGATTCCCCAGCTCTGATTCCCCGCCTCTGATTCCCCGCGTCTGATTCCCTGCCTCTGATTCCCCGCCTCTGATTCCCCATCTCTGATTCCCCGCGTCTGATTCCCTGCCTCTGATTCCCCGCCTCTGATTCCCCAGCTCTGATTCCCCGCCTCTGATTCCCCTCGTCTGATTCCCTGCCTCTGATTCCCCGCCTCTGATTCCCCATCTCTGATTCCCCACCTCTGATTCCCCGTGTCTGATTCCCTGCCTCTGATTCCCCGCCTCTGATTCCCCGCCTCTGATTCCCTGCCACTGATTCCCCGCCCCTGATTCCCCACCTCTGATTCCCCATATCTTATTCCCCGCCTCTGTTTCCCCCCCTCTGATTCCCAGCCTCTGATTCCCCATATCTGATTCCCTGCCTCTGATTCCCCATATCTGATTCCCCGCCTCTATTTCCCCATATCTGCTTCGCCGCCTCTGATTCCCCAACTCTGATTCCCCGCCTCTGATTCCCCAGCTCTGATTTCCCGCCTCTGATTCCCGGCATCCGATTCCCTGCCTCTGATTCCCCACCTCTGATTCCCCATCTCTGATTCCCCGCCTCTGATTCCCCGTGTCTGATTCCCTGCCTCTGATTCCCCGACTCTGATTCCCCGCGTCTGATTCCCTGCCACTGATTCCCTGCCCCTGATTCCCCACCTCTGATTCCCCATATCTGATTCCCCGCCTCTGTTTTCCTGCCTCTGATTCCCTGCCTCTGATTCCCCATCTCTGATTCACCGCCTCTGATTCCCCAGCTCTGATTTCCCGCCTCTGATTTCCGGCATCCGATTCCCTGCCTCTGATTCCCCGCCTCTGATTCCCCATCTCTGATTCCCCGCCTATGATTCCCCGCCTCTGTTTCCCCGCCTCTGATTCCCCGCCTCTGTTTCCCCATATCTGATTCCCCGCCTCTGATTCCCCAACTTTGATTCCCCTCCTCTAATTCGCCAGCTATGATTCCCCGCCTCTGATTCCCTGCGTCTGATTCCCTGCCTCTGATTTCCCTTCTCTGATTCACCACCTCTGAATCCCCACCTCTGATTCCCCATCTCTGATTCCGCACATCCGATTCCCTGCCTCTGATTCCCCGCCTCTGATTCCCCGCCTCTGATTCCCTGCCTCTGATTCGCAACCTCTAATTCCCCACCTCTGATTCCCCATATCTGACTCCCCGCCTCTGTTTCCCTGCCTCTGATTCCCAGCCTCTGATTCCCCAGCTCTGATTCCCCGCCTTTTATTCCCGGCCTCTGATTCCCTTCCACTGATTCCCCGCCGCTGATTCCCCACCTCTGATTCCCCATATCTGATTCCCCGCCTCTGTTTCCCCAGCTCTGATTCCCCACCTCTGATTCCCCAGCTCTGATTCCCTGCCACTGATTCCCCGCCCCTGATTCCCCACCTCTGATTCCCCATATCTGATTCCCCGCCTCTGTTTCCCCAGCTCTGATTCCCTGCCTCTGATTCCCTGCCCTGATTCCCCATCTCTGTTTCACCGCCTTTGATTCGCCACCTCTGATTCCCCATATCTGATTCCCCGCCTCTGTTTCCCCGCCTCTGATTCCCTACCTCTGATTCCCAACCTCTGATTCCACACCTCTCATTCCCCATATATGATTCCCCGCCTCTATTTCCCCATATCTGATTCCCCGCCTCTGATTCCCCAACTCTGATTCCCCGCCTCTGATTCCCCAGCTCTGATTCCCCGCCTCTTATTCCCGGCGTCCGATTCCCTGCCTCTGATTCCCCGCCTCTGATTCCCCATCTCTGATTCCCCGCCTCTGATTCCCCGTGTCTGATTCCCTGCCTCTGATTCCCCGCCTCTGATTCCCCGCCTCTGATTCCCTGCCACTGATTCCCTGCCCCTGATTCCCCACTTCTGATTCCCCATATCTGATTCCCCGCCTCTGTTTCCCCGCCTCTGATTCCCCGCCTCTGATTCCCCATATCTGATTCCCTGCCTCTGATTCCCCAACTCTGATTCCCCGCCTCTGATTCCCCAGCTCTGAATCCCCGCCTCTGATTCCCCGCGTCTGATTCCCTGCCTCTGATTCCCCGCCTTGATTCCCCATCTCTGATTTACAACCTCTGATTCCCCACCTCTGATTCCCCATATCTGATTCCCAGCCTCTGTTTCCCCGCCTCTGATTCCCCGCCTCTGATTCCCCATATCTGATTCCCCGGCTCTGATTGCCCACCTCTGATTCCCCGCCTCTGATTCGCCAGCTCTGATTCCCCGCCTCTGATTCCCCGCATCTGATTCCCTGCCTCTGATTCCCCGCCTCTGATTCCCCATCTCTGATTCACCGCCTTTGATTCGCCACCTCTGATTCCCCATATCTGATTCCCCACCTCTGTTTCCCCGCCTCTGATTCCCCGCTTATGATTCTCCATATCTCATTCCCCGCCTCTGAATCCCCATCTCTGATTCCCGGACTCTGATTCCCCACCTCTGATTCCCGGCCTCTTATTCCCAGCATTTGATTCCCGGCCTCTGATTCCCGGCCTCTGATTCCCCGCTTCTGATTCTGATTCCCTGCCTCTAATTCCCCATCTCTGATTCCGCACATCTGATTCCCTGCCTCTGATTCCCCACCTCTGATTCCCCATATCTGATTCCCCGCCTCTGTTTCCCCGCCTCTGATTCCCCGCCTCTGTTTCCCCATATCTAATTCCCCACCTCTGATGCCCCAACTCTGATTCCCCGCCTCTGATTCCCCAGCTCTGATACCCCACCTCTGATTCCCTTCATCCGATTCCCCATGTCTGATTCCCCGCCTCTGTTTCCCCGCCTCTGATTCCCCGCCTCTGTTTCCCCATATCTGATTCCCCGCCTCTGATTCCCCAGCTCTGATTCCCTGCCTCTGATTCCCCGCGTTCCATTCCCTGCCTCTGATTCCCCGCCTGTGATTCCCCATCTCTTATTCACCACCTCTGATTCCCCACCTCTGATTCCCCATATCTAATTCCCCCCCTCTGTTTGCCCGCCTCTGATTCCCCTCCTCTATTTCCACATATCTGATTCCCCGCCTCTGAATCCCCAACTCTGATTCCCCGCCTCTGATTCACCAGCTCTGATTCCCCGCCTTTGATTCCCCCCGTCCGATTCCCAGCCTCTGAATCCCCGTGTCTGATTTCCTGCCTCTGATTCCCCGCCTCTGATTCCCCATTTCTGATTCACCGCCTCTGATTCCCCACCTCTGACTCCCCATTTCTGATTCCGCACATCCGATTCCCTGCCTCTGATTCCCCGACTCTGATTCCCTACCTCTGATTCCCCAGCTCTTATTCCCCGCCTCTGATTCCCCGCGTCTGATTCCCTGCCTCTGATTCCCCGCTTCTGATTCCCCATCTCTGATTCCCCACCTCTGATTCCCCGTCTGATTCCCTGCCTCTGATTCCCCGCCTCTGATTCCCCGCCTCTGATTCCCTGCAACTGATTCCCCACCCCTGATTCCCCACCTCTGATTCCCCATATCTTATTCCCCGCCTCTGTTTCCCCCCCTCTGATTCCCAGCCTCTGATTCCCCATATCTGATTCCCTGCCTCTGATTCCCCATATCTAATTCCCCGCCTCTATTTCCCCATATCTGCTTCGCCGCCTCTGATTCCCCAAATCTGATTCCCCGCCTCTGATTCCCCAGCTCTGATTCCCCATCTCTGATTCCGCACATCCGATTCCCTGCCTCTGATTCCCCGCCTCTGATTCCCCATCTCTGATTCACCGCCTCTGATTCCCCACCTCTGACTCCCCATTTCTGATTCCGCACATCCGATTCCCTGCCTCTGATTCCCCGACTCTGATTCCCCACTTCTGATTCCCCAGCTCTTATTCCCCGCCTCTGATTCCCCGTGTCTGATTCCCTGCCTCTGATTCCCCGCCTCTGATTCCCCATCTCTGATTCCCCACCTCTGATTCCCCGTGTCTGATTCCCTGCCTCTGATTCCCCGCCTCTGATTCCCCACCTCTGATTCCCCAGCTCTGATTCCCCGCCTCTGATTCCCCGTGTCTGATTCCCTGCCTCTGATTCCCCGCCTCTGATTCCCCATCTCTGATTCCCCACCTCTGATTCCCCGTGTCTGATTCCCTGCCTCTGAATCCCCGCCTCTGATTCCCCGCCTCTGATTCCCTGCCAGTGATTCCCCACCACTGATTCCCCACCTCTGATTCCCCATATCTTATTCCCCGCCTCTGTTTCCCCCGCTCTGATTCCCAGCCTCTGATTCCCCATATCTGATTCCCCGCCTCTGATTCCCCATATCTGATTCCCCGCCTCATTTTCCCCATATCTGCTTCGCCGCCTCTGATTCCCCAACTCTGATTCCCCGCCTCTGATTCCCCAGCACTGATTTCCCGCCTCTGATTTCCGGCATCCGATTCCCTGCCTCTGATTCCCCGCCTCTGATTCCCCATCTCTGATTCCCCGCCTATGATTCCCCGCATCTGTTTCCCGCCTCTGATTCCCCGCCTCTGTTTCCCCATATCTGATTCCCCGCCTCTGATTCCCCAACTTTGATTCCCCTCCTCTAATTCGCCAGCTATGATTCCCCGCCTCTGATTCCCTGCGTCTGATTCACTGCCTCTGATTCCCCTTCTCTGATTCACCACCTCTGAATCCCCACCTTTGATTCCCCATCTCTGATTCCGCACATCCGATTCCCTGCCTCTGATTCCCCGCCTCTGATTCCCCGCCTCTGATTCCCTGCCTCTGATTCGCAACCTCTAATTCCCCACCTCTGATTCCCCATATCTGATTCCCTGCCTCTGTTTCCCTGCCTCTGATTCCCGGCCTCTGATTCCCCAGCTCTGATTCCCCGCCTTTTATTCCCGGCCTCTGATTCCCTGCCACTGATTCCCCGCCCCTGATTCCCCACCTCTGATTCCCCATATCTGATTCCCCGCCTCTGTTTCCCCAGCTCTGATTCCCCACCTCTGATTCCCCAGCTCTGATTCCCTGCCACTGATTCCCCGCCCCTGATTCCCCACCTCTGATTCCCCATATCTAATTCCCCGCCTCTGTTTGCCCGCCTCTGATTCCCCGCCTCTGTTTCCCCATATCTGATTCCCCGCCTCTGAATCCCCAACTCTGATTCCCTGCCTCTGATTCACCGGCTCTGATTCCCCGCCTTTGATTCCCCCCGTCTGATTCCCAGCCTCTGAATCCCCGTGTCTGATTTCCTGCCTCAGATTCCCCACCTCTGATTCCCCATCTCTGATTCACCGCCTCTGATTCCCCAGCTCTGATTTCCCGCCTCTGATTTCCGGCATCCGATTCCCTGCCTCTGATTCCCCGCCTCTGATTCCCCATCTCTGATTCCCCGCCTATGATTCCCCGCCTCTGTTTCCCCGCCTCTGATTCCCCGCCTCTGTTTCCCCATATCTGATTCCCCGCCTCTGATTCCCCAACTTTGATTCCCCTCCTCTAATTCGCCAGCTATGATTCCCCGCCTCTGATTCCCTGCGTCTGATTCCCTGCCTCTGATTCCCCTTCTCTGATTCACCACCTCTGAATCCCCACCTCTGATTCCCCATCTCTGATTCCGCACATCCGATTCCCTGCCTCTGATTCCCCGCCTCTGATTCCCCGCCTCTGATTCCCTGCCTCTGATTCGCAACCTCTAATTCCCCACCTCTGATTCCCCATATCTGACTCCCCGCCTCTGTTTCCCTGCCTCTGATTCCCAGCCTCTGATTCCCCAGCTCTGATTCCCCGCCTTTTATTCCCGGCCTCTGATTCCCTTCCACTGATTCCCCGCCGCTGATTCTCCACCTCTGATTCCCCATATCTGATTCCCCGCCTCTGTTTCCCCAGCTCTGATTCCCCACCTCTGATTCCCCAGCTCTGATTCCCTGCCACTGATTCCCCGCCCCTGATTCCCCACCTCTGATTCCCCATATATGATTCCCCGCCTCTGTTTCCCCAGCTCTGATTCCCTGCCTCTGATTCCCTGCCCTGATTCCCCATCTCTGTTTCACCGCCTTTGATTCGCCACCTCTGATTCCCCATATCTGATTCCCCGCCTCTGTTTCCCCGCCTCTGATTCCCTACCTCTGATTCCCAACCTCTGATTCCACACCTCTCATTCCCCATATATGATTCCCCGCCTCTATTTCCCCATATCTGATTCCCCGCCTCTGATTCCCCAACTCTGATTCCCGGCCTCTGATTCCCCAGCTCTGATTCCCCGCCTCTGATTCCCGGCGTCCGATTCCCTGCCTCTGATTCCCCGCCTCTGATTCCCCATCTCTGATTCCCCGCCTCTGATTCCCCGTGTCTGATTCCCTGCCTCTGATTCCCCGCCTCTGATTCCCCGCCTCTGATTCCCTGCCACTGATTACCTGTCCCTGATTCCCCACTTCTGATTCCCCATATCTGATTCCCCGCCTCTGTTTCCCCGCCTCTGATTCCCCGCCTCTGATTCCCCATATCTGATTCCCTGCCTCTGATTCCCCAACTCTGATTCCCCGCCTCTGATTCCCCAGCTCTGAATCCCCGCCTCTGATTCCCCGCGTCTGATTCCCTGCCTCTGATTCCCCGCCTTGATTCCCCATCTCTGATTTACAACCTCTGATTCCCCACCTCTGATTCCCCATATCTGATTCCCAGCCTCTGTTTCCCCGCCTCTGATTCCCCGCCTCTGATTCCCCATATCTGATTCCCCGGCTCTGATTGCCCACCTCTGATTCCCCGCCTCTGATTCGCCAGCTCTGATTCCCCGCCTCTGATTCCCCGCATCTGATTCCCTGCCTCTGATTCCCCGCCTCTGATTCCCCATCTCTGATTCACCGCCTTTGATTCGCCAACTCTGATTCCCCATATCTGATTCCCCACCTCTGTTTCCCCGCCTCTGATTCCCCGCTTATGATTCTCCATATCTCATTCCCCGCCTCTGAATCCCCATCTCTGATTCCCGGACTCTGATTCCCCACCTCTGATTCCCGGCCTCTTATTCCCAGCATTTGATTCCCGGCCTCTGATTCCCGGCCTCTGATTCCCCGTTTCTGATTCTGATTCCCTGCCTCTGATTCCCCATCTCTGATTCCGCACATCTGATTCCCTGCCTCTGATTCCCCACCTCTGATTCCCCATATCTGATTCCCCGCCTCTGTTTCCCCGCCTCTGATTCCCCGCCTCTGTTTCCCCATATCTAATTCCCCACCTCTGATGCCCCAACTCTGATTCCCCGCCTCTGATTCCCCAGCTCTGATTCCCCACCTCTGATTCCCTTCATCCGATTCCCCATGTCAGATTCCCCGCCTCTGTTTCCCCGCCTCTGATTCCCCGCCTCTGTTTCCCCATATCTGATTCCCCGCCTCTGATTCCCCAGCTCTGATTCCCTGCCTCTGATTCCCCGCGTTCCATTCCCTGCCTCTGATTCCCCGCCTGTGATTCCCCATCTCTTATTCACCACCTCTGATTCCCCACCTCTGATTCCCCATATCTAATTCCCCCCCTCTGTTTGCCCGCCTCTGATTCCCCTCCTCTATTTCCACATATCTGATTCCCCGCCTCTGAATCCCCAACTCTGATTCCCCGCCTCTGATTCACCAGCTCTGATTCCCCGCCTTTGATTCCCCCCGTCCGATTCCCAGCCTCTGAATCCCCGTGTCTGATTTCCTGCCTCTGATTCCCCGCCTCTGATTCCCCATCTCTGATTCACCGCCTCTGATTCCCCACCTCTGACTCCCCATTTCTGATTCCGCACATCCGATTCCCTGCCTCTGATTCCCCGACTCTGATTCCCCACCTCTGATTCCCCAGCTCTTATTCCCCGCCTCTGATTCCCCGCGTCTGATTCCCTGCCTCTGATTCCCCGCTTCTGATTCCCCATCTCTGATTCCCCACCTCTGATTCCCCGTCTGATTCCCTGCCTCTGATTCCCCGCCTCTGATTCCCCGCCTCTGATTCCCTGCAACTGATTCCCCACCCCTGATTCCCCACCTCTGATTCCCCATATCTTATTCCCCGCCTCTGTTTCCCCCCCTCTGATTCCCAGCCTCTGATTCCCCATATCTGATTCCCTGCCTCTGATTCCCCATATCTAATTCCCCGCCTCTATTTCCCCATATCTGCTTCGCCGCCTCTGATTCCCCAAATCTGATTCCCCGCCTCTGATTCCCCAGCTCTGATTCCCCATCTCTGATTCCGCACATCCGATTCCCTGCCTCTGATTCCCCGCCTCTGATTCCCCAACTCTGATTCCCCGCCTCTGATTCCCCAGCTCAGATTCCCCCACTCTGATTCCCGGCATCCGATTCCCTGCCTCTGATTCCCCGCCTCTGATTCCCCATCTCTGATTCACCGCCTCTGATTCCCCACCTCTGACTCCCCATTTCTGATTCCGCACATCCGATTCCCTGCCTCTGATTCCCCGACTCTGATTCCCCACCTCTGATTCCCCAGCTCTTATTCCCCGCCTCTGATTCCCCGCGTCTGATTCCCTGCCTCTGATTCCCCGCCTCTGATTCCCCATCTCTGATTCCCCACCTCTGATTCCCCGTGTCTGATTCCCTGCCTCTGATTCCCCGCCTCTGATTCCCCACCTCTGATTCCCCAGCTCTGATTCCCCGCCTCTGATTCCCCGTGTCTGATTCCCTGCCTCTGATTCCCCGCCTCTGATTCCCCATCTCTGATTCCCCACCTCTGATTCCCCGTGTCTGATTCCCTGCCTCTGAATCCCCGCCTCTGATTCCCCGCCTCTGATTCCCTGCCACTGATTCCCCACCACTGATTCCCCACCTCTGATTCCCCATATCTTATTCCCCGCCTCTGTTTCCCCCGCTCTGATTCCCAGCCTCTGATTCCCCATATCTGATTCCCCGCCTCTGATTCCCCATATCTGATTCCCCGCCTCATTTTCCCCATATCTGCTTCGCCGCCTCTGATTCCCCAACTCTGATTCCCCGCCTCTGATTCCCCAGCACTGATTTCCCGCCTCTGATTTCCGGCATCCGATTCCCTGCCTCTGATTCCCCGCCTCTGATTCCCCATCTCTGATTCCCCGCCTATGATTCCCCGCATCTGTTTCCCCGCCTCTGATTCCCCGCCTCTGTTTCCCCATATCTGATTCCCCGCCTCTGATTCCCCAACTTTGATTCCCCTCCTCTAATTCGCCAGCTATGATTCCCCGCCTCTGATTCCCTGCGTCTGATTCCCTGCCTCTGATTCCCCTTCTCTGATTCACCACCTCTGAATCCCCACCTCTGATTCCCCATCTCTGATTCCGCACATCCGATTCCCTGCCTCTGATTCCCCGCCTCTGATTCCCCGCCTCTGATTCCCTACCTCTGATTCGCAACCTCTAATTCCCCACCTCTGATTCCCCATATCTGATTCCCCGCCTCTGTTTCCCTGCCTCTGATTCCCGGCCTCTGATTCCCCAGCTCTGATTCCCCGCCTTTTATTCCCGGCCTCTGATTCCCTGCCACTGATTCCCCGCCCCTGATTCCCCACCTCTGATTCCCCATATCTGATTCCCCGCCTCTGTTTCCCCAGCTCTGATTCCCCACCTCTGATTCCCCAGCTCTGATTCCCTGCCACTGATTCCCCGCCCCTGATTCCCCACCTCTGATTCCCCATATCTGATTCCCCGCCTCTGTTTCCCCAGCTCTGATTCCCTGCCTCTGATTCCCTGCCCTGATTCCCCATCTCTGTTTCACCGCCTTTGATTCGCCACCTCTGATTCCCCATATCTGATTCCCCGCCTCTGTTTCCCCGCCTCTGATTCCCTGCCTCTGATTCCCAACCTCTGATTCCACACCTCTCATTCCCCATATATGATTCCCTGCCTCTATTTACCCATATCTGATTCCCCGCCTCTGATTCCCCAACTCTGATTCCCCGCCTCTGATTCCCCAGCTCTGATTCCCCGCCTCTGATTCCCGGCGTCCGATTCCCTGCCTCTGATTCCCCGCCTCTGATTCCCCATCTCTGATTCCCCGCCTCTGATTCCCCGCGTCTGATTCCCTGCCTCTGAGTCCCCGCCTCTGATTCCCTGCCTCTGATTCCCTGCCACTGATTCCCTTCCCCTGATTCCCCACTTCTGATTCCCCATATCTGATTCCCCGCCTCTGTTTCCCCGCCTCTGATTCCCCGCCTCTGATTCCCCATATCTGATTCCCTGCCTCTGATTCCCCAACTCTGATTCCCCGCCTCTGATTCCCCAGCTCTGATTTACAACCTCTGATTCCCCACCTCTGATTCCCCATATCTGATTCCCAGCCTCTGTTTCCCCGCCTCTGATTCCCCGCCTCTGATTCCCCATATCTGATTCCCCGGCTCTGATTGCCCACCTCTGATTCCCCGCCTCTGATTCGCCAGCTCTGATTCCCCGCCTCTGATTCCCCGCATCTGATTCCCTGCCTCTGATTCCCCGCCTCTGATTCCCCATCTCTGATTCACCGCCTTTGATTCGCCACCTCTGATTCCCCATATCTGATTCCCCACCTCTGTTTCCCCGCCTCTGATTCCCCGCCTCTGATTCTCCATATCTCATTCCCCGCCTCTGAATCCCCATCTCTGATTCCCGGACTCTGATTCCCCACCTCTGATTCCCGGCCTCTTATTCCCAGCATTTGATTCCCGGCCTCTGATTCCCGGCCTCTGATTCCCCGCTTCTGATTCTGATTCCCTGCCTCTGATTCCCCATCTCTGATTCCGCACATCTGATTCCCTGCCTCTGATTCCCCACCTCTGATTCCCCATATCTGATTCCCCGCCTCTGTTTCCCCGCCTCTGATTCCCCGCCTCTGTTTCCCCATATCTAATTCCCCACCTCTGATGCCCCAACTCTGATTCCCCGCCTCTGATTCCCCAGCTCTGATTCCCCACCTCTGATTCCCTGCATCCGATTCCCCATGTCTGATTCCCCGCCTCTGTTTCCCCGCCTCTGATTCCCCGCCTCTGTTATCCCATATCTGATTCCCCGCCTCTGATTCCCCAGCTCTGATTCCCTGCCTCTGATTCCCCGGCTGTGATTCCCCATCTCTTATTCACCACCTCTGATTCCCCACCTCTGATTCCCCATTTCTGATTCCGCACATCCGATTCCCTGCCTCTGATTCCCCGTGTCTGATTTCCTGCCTCAGATTCCCCGCCTCTGATTCCCCATCTCTGATTCACCGCCTCTGATTCCCCACCTCTGATTCCCCATTTCTGATTCCGCACATCCGATTCCCTGCCTCTGATTCCCCGACTCTGATTCCCCACCTCTGATTCCCCAGCTCTGATTCCCCGCCTCTGATTCCCCGCGTCTGATTCCCTGCCTCTGATTCCCCGCCTCTGATTCCCCAGCTCTGATTCCCCGCCTCTGATTCCCCGCGTCTGATTCCCTGCCTCTGATTCCCCGCCTCTGATTCCCCATCTCTGATTCCCCGCGTCTGATTCCCTGCCTCTGATTCCCCGCCTCTGATTCCCCAGCTCTGATTCCCCGCCTCTGATTCCCCTCGTCTGATTCCCTGCCTCTGATTCCCCGCCTCTGATTCCCCATCTCTGATTCCCCACCTCTGATTCCCCGTGTCTGATTCCCTGCCTCTGATTCCCCGCCTCTGATTCCCCGCCTCTGATTCCCTGCCACTGATTCCCCGCCCCTGATTCCCCACCTCTGATTCCCCATATCTTATTCCCCGCCTCTGTTTCCCCCCCTCTGATTCCCAGCCTCTGATTCCCCATATCTGATTCCCTGCCTCTGATTCCCCATATCTGATTCCCCGCCTCTATTTCCCCATATCTGCTTCGCCGCCTCTGATTCCCCAACTCTGATTCCCCGCCTCTGATTCCCCAGCTCTGATTTCCCGCCTCTGATTCCCGGCATCCGATTCCCTGCCTCTGATTCCCCACCTCTGATTCCCCATCTCTGATTCCCCGCCTCTGATTCCCCGTGTCTGATTCCCTGCCTCTGATTCCCCGACTCTGATTCCCCGCGTCTGATTCCCTGCCACTGATTCCCTGCCCCTGATTCCCCACCTCTGATTCCCCATATCTGATTCCCCGCCTCTGTTTTCCTGCCTCTGATTCCCTGCCTCTGATTCCCCATATCTGATTCCCCGCCTCTGATTCCCCAACTCTGATTCCCCGCCTCTGATTCCCCAGCTCTGAATCCCAGCCTCTGACTCCTCGCGTCTGATTCCCTGCCTCTGATTCCCCGCCTCCGATTCCCCATCTGTGATTCACAACCTCTGATGCCCCACCTCTGATTCCCCATATCTGATTCCCCGCCTCTGTTTCCCCGCCTCTGATTCCCCGCCTCTGATTCCCCATATCTGATTCCCCGCCTCTGATTGCCCACCTCTGATTCCACGCGTCTGATTCCCTGCCTCTGATTCACCGCCTCTGATTCCCCATCTCTGGTTCACCACCTCTGATTCCCGGCCTCTGATTCCCCATCTCTGATTCCACACATCCGATTCCCTGCCTATGATTCCCCACCTCTGATTCCCCGCCTCTGATTCCCCATATCTGATTCCCTGCCTCTGTTTCCCCGCCTCTGATTCCCCATATGTGATTCCCCACCTCTGTTTCCACGCCTCTGATTCCCCGCCTCTGTTTCCCCATCTGTGATTCACCGCCTTTGATTCGCCACCTCTGATTCCCCATATCTGATTCCCCACCTCTGTTTCCCCGCCTCTGATTCCCCGCCTCTGATTCTCCATATCTCATTCCCCGCCTCTGAATCCCCATCTCTGATTCCCGAACTCTGATTCCCCACCTCTGATTCCCGGCCTCTTATTCCCAGCATCTGATTCCCGGCCTCTGATTCCCGGCCTCTAATTCCCCGCTTCTGATTCTGATTCCCTGCCTCTGAATCCCCATCTCTGATTCCGCACATCTGATTCCCTGCCTCTGATTCCCCACATCTGATTCCCCATATCTGATTCCCCGCCTCTGTTTCCCCGCCTCTGATTCCCCGCCTCTGTTTCCCCATATCTAATTCCCCACCTCTGATGCCCCAACTCTGATTCCCCGCCTCTGATTCCCCAGCTCTGATTCCCCACCTCTGATTCCCCGCATCCGATTCCCCATGTCTGATTCCCTGCCTCTGTTTCCCCGCCTCTGATTCCCCGCCTCTGTTTCCCCATATCTGATTCCCCGCCTCTGATTCCCCAGCTCTGATTCCCTGCCTCTGATTCCCCGCATTCTATTCCCTGCCTCTGATTCCCCGCCTGTGATTCCCCATCTCTGATTCACCACCTCTGATTCCCCACCGTGATTCCCCATATCTAATTCCCCGCATCTGTTTGCCCGCCTCTGATTCCCCACCTCTGATTCCCCATATCTGATTCCCCGCCTCTGTTTCCCCAGCTCTGATTCCCCACCTCTGATTCCCCAGCTCTGATTCCCTGCCACTGATTCCCCGCCCCTGATTCCCCACCTCTGATTCCCCATATCTGATTCCCCGCCTCTGTTTCCCCAGCTCTGATTCCCTGCCTCTGATTCCCTGCCCTGATTCCCCATCTCTGTTTCACCGCCTTTGATTCGCCACCTCTGATTCCCCATATCTGATTCCCCGCCTCTGTTTCCCCGCCTCTGATTCCCTGCCTCTGATTCCCAACCTCTGATTCCACACCTCTCATTCCCCATATATGATTCCCCGCCTCTATTTCCTCATATCTGATTCCCCGCCTCTGATTCCCCAACTCTGATTCCCCGCCTCTGATTCCCCAGCTCTGATTCCCCGCCTCTGATTCCCGGCGTCCGATTCCCTGCCTCTGATTCCCCGCCTCTGATTCCCCATCTCTGATTCCCCGCCTCTGATTCTCCGTGTCTGATTCCCTGCCTCTGATTCCCCGCCTCTGATTCTCCATATCTCATTCCCCGCCTCTGAATCCCCATCTCTGATTCCCGGACTCTGATTCCCCACCTCTGATTCCCGGCCTCTTATTCCCAGCATTTGATTCCCGGCCTCTGATTCCCGGCCTCTGATTCCCCGCTTCTGATTCTGATTCCCTGCCTCTGATTCCCCATCTCTGATTCCGCACATCTGATTCCCTGCCTCTGATTCCCCACCTCTGATTCACATATCTGATTCCCCGCCTCTGTTTCCCCGCCTCTGATTCCACGCCTCTGTTTCCCCATATCTAATTCCCCACCTCTGATTCCCCATATCTGATTCCCCGCCTCTGTTTCCCTGCCTCTGATTCCCGGCCTCTGATTCCCCAGCTCTGATTCCCCGCCTTTTATTCCCGGCCTCTGATTCCCTGCCACTGATTCCCCGCCCCTGATTCCCCACCTCTGATTCCCCATATCTGATTCCCCGCCTCTGTTTCCCCAGCTCTGATTCCCCACCTCTGATTCCCCAGCTCTGATTCCCTGCCACTGATTCCCCGCCCCTGATTCCCCACCTCTGATTCCCCATATCTGATTCCCCGCCTCTGTTTCCCCGCCTCTGATTCCCTGCCTCTGATTCCCAACCTCTGATTCCACACCTCTCATTCCCCATATATGATTCCCCGCCTCTATTTACCCATATCTGATTCCCCGCCTCTGATTCCCCAACTCTGATTCCCCGCCTCTGATTCCCCAGCTCAGATTCCCCGCCTCTGATTCCCGGCGTCCGATTCCCTGCCTCTGATTCCCCGCCTCTGATTCCCCATCTCTGATTCCCCGCCTCTGATTCCCCGCGTCTGATTCCCTGCCTCTGAGTCCCCGCCTCTGATTCCCTGCCTCTGATTCCCTGCCACTGATTCCCTGCCCCTGATTCCCCACTTCTGATTCCCCATATCTGATTCCCCGCCTCTGTTTCCCCGCCTCTGATTCCCCGCCTCTGATTCCCCATATCTGATTCCCTGCCTCTGATTCCCCAACTCTGATTCCCCGCCTCTGATTCCCCAGCTCTGATTTACAACCTCTGATTCCCCACCTCTGATTCCCCATATCTGATTCCCAGCCTCTGTTTCCCCGCCTCTGATTCCCCGCCTCTGATTCCCCATATCTGATTCCCCGGCTCTGATTGCCCACCTCTGATTCCCCGCCTCTGATTCGCCAGCTCTGATTCCCCGCCTCTGATTCCCCGCATCTGATTCCCTGCCTCTGATTCCCCGCCTCTGATTCCCCATCTCTGATTCACCGCCTTTGATTCGCCACCTCTGATTCCCCATATCTGATTCCCCACCTCTGTTTCCCCGCCTCTGATTCCCCGCCTCTGATTCTCCATATCTCATTCCCCGCCTCTGAATCCCCATCTCTGATTCCCGGACTCTGATTCCCCACCTCTGATTCCCGGCCTCTTATTCCCAGCATTTGATTCCCGGCCTCTGATTCCCGGCCTCTGATTCCCCGCTTCTGATTCTGATTCCCTGCCTCTGATTCCCCATCTCTGATTCCGCACATCTGATTCCCTGCCTCTGATTCCCCACCTCTGATTCCCCATATCTGATTCCCCGCCTCTGTTTCCCCGCCTCTGATTCCCCGCCTCTGTTTCCCCATATCTAATTCCCCACCTCTGATGCCCCAACTCTGATTCCCCGCCTCTGATTCCCCAGCTCTGATTCCCCACCTCTGATTCCCTGCATCCGATTCCCCATGTCTGATTCCCCGCCTCTGTTTCCCCGCCTCTGATTCCCCGCCTCTGTTATCCCATATCTGATTCCCCGCCTCTGATTCCCCAGCTCTGATTCCCTGCCTCTGATTCCCCGGCTGTGATTCCCCATCTCTTATTCACCACCTCTGATTCCCCACCTCTGATTCCCCATTTCTGATTCCGCACATCCGATTCCCTGCCTCTGATTCCCCGTGTCTGATTTCCTGCCTCAGATTCCCCGCCTCTGATTCCCCATCTCTGATTCACCGCCTCTGATTCCCCACCTCTGATTCCCCATTTCTGATTCCGCACATCCGATTCCCTGCCTCTGATTCCCCGACTCTGATTCCCCACCTCTGATTCCCCAGCTCTGATTCCCCGCCTCTGATTCCCCGCGTCTGATTCCCTGCCTCTGATTCCCCGCCTCTGATTCCCCAGCTCTGATTCCCCGCCTCTGATTCCCCGCGTCTGATTCCCTGCCTCTGATTCCCCGCCTCTGATTCCCCATCTCTGATTCCCCGCGTCTGATTCCCTGCCTCTGATTCCCCGCCTCTGATTCCCCAGCTCTGATTCCCCGCCTCTGATTCCCCGCGTCTGATTCCCTGCCTCTGATTCCCCGCCTCTGATTCCCCATCTCTGATTCCCCACCTCTGATTCCCCGTGTCTGATTCCCTGCCTCTGATTCCCCGCCTCTGATTCCCTGCCTCTGATTCCCTGCCACTGATTCCCCGCCCCTGATTCCCCACCTCTGATTCCCCATATCTTATTCCCCGCCTCTGTTTCCCCCCCTCTGATTCCCAGCCTCTGATTCCCCATATCTGATTCCCTGCCTCTGATTCCCCATATCTGATTCCCCGCCTCTATTTCCCCATATCTGCTTCGCCGCCTCTGATTCCCCAACTCTGATTCCCCGCCTCTGATTCCCCAGCTCTGATTTCCCGCCTCTGATTCCCGGCATCCGATTCCCTGCCTCTGATTCCCCACCTCTGATTCCCCATCTCTGATTCCCCGCCTCTGATTCCCCGTGTCTGATTCCCTGCCTCTGATTCCCCGACTCTGATTCCCCGCGTCTGATTCCCTGCCACTGATTCCCTGCCCCTGATTCCCCACCTCTGATTCCCCATATCTGATTCCCCGCCTCTGTTTTCCTGCCTCTGATTCCCTGCCTCTGATTCCCCATATCTGATTCCCCGCCTCTGATTCCCCAACTCTGATTCCCCGCCTCTGATTCCCCAGCTCTGAATCCCAGCCTCTGACTCCTCGCGTCTGATTCCCTGCCTCTGATTCCCCGCCTCCGATTCCCCATCTGTGATTCACAACCTCTGATGCCCCACCTCTGATTCCCCATATCTGATTCCCCGCCTCTGTTTCCCCGCCTCTGATTCCCCGCCTCTGATTCCCCATATCTGATTCCCCGCCTCTGATTGCCCACCTCTGATTCCACGCGTCTGATTCCCTGCCTCTGATTCACCGCCTCTGATTCCCCATCTCTGGTTCACCACCTCTGATTCCCGGCCTCTGATTCCCCATCTCTGATTCCACACATCCGATTCCCTGCCTATGATTCCCCACCTCTGATTCCCCGCCTCTGATTCCCCATATCTGATTCCCTGCCTCTGTTTCCCCGCCTCTGATTCCCCATATGTGATTCCCCACCTCTGTTTCCACGCCTCTGATTCCCCGCCTCTGTTTCCCCATCTGTGATTCACCGCCTTTGATTCGCCACCTCTGATTCCCCATATCTGATTCCTCACCTCTGTTTCCCCGCCTCTGATTCCCCGCCTCTGATTCTCCATATCTCATTCCCCGCCTCTGAATCCCCATCTCTGATTCCCGAACTCTGATTCCCCACCTCTGATTCCCGGCCTCTTATTCCCAGCATCTGATTCCCGGCCTCTGATTCCCGGCCTCTAATTCCCCGCTTCTGATTCTGATTCCCTGCCTCTGAATCCCCATCTCTGATTCCGCACATCTGATTCCCTGCCTCTGATTCCCCACATCTGATTCCCCATATCTGATTCCCCGCCTCTGTTTCCCCGCCTCTGATTCCCCGCCTCTGTTTCCCCATATCTAATTCCCCACCTCTGATGCCCCAACTCTGATTCCCCGCCTCTGATTCCCCAGCTCTGATTCCCCACCTCTGATTCCCCGCATCCGATTCCCCATGTCTGATTCCCTGCCTCTGTTTCCCCGCCTCTGATTCCCCGCCTCTTTTTCCCCATATCTGATTCCCCGCCTCTGATTCCCCAGCTCTGATTCCCTGCCTCTGATTCCCCGCATTCTATTCCCTGCCTCTGATTCCCCGCCTGTGATTCCCCATCTCTGATTCACCACCTCTGATTCCCCACCGTGATTCCCCATATCTAATTCCCCGCATCTGTTTGCCCGCCTCTGATTCCCCACCTCTGATTCCCCATATCTGATTCCCCGCCTCTGTTTCCCCAGCTCTGATTCCCCACCTCTGATTCCCCAGCTCTGATTCCCTGCCACTGATTCCCCGCCCCTGATTCCCCACCTCTGATTCCCCATATCTGATTCCCCGCCTCTGTTTCCCCAGCTCTGATTCCCTGCCTCTGATTCCCTGCCCTGATTCCCCATCTCTGTTTCACCGCCTTTGATTCGCCACCTCTGATTCCCCATATCTGATTCCCCGCCTCTGTTTCCCCGCCTCTGATTCCCTGCCTCTGATTCCCAACCTCTGATTCCACACCTCTCATTCCCCATATATGATTCCCCACCTCTATTTCCTCATATCTGATTCCCCGCCTCTGATTCCCCAACTCTGATTCCCCGCCTCTGATTCCCCAGCTCTGATTCCCCGCCTCTGATTCCCGGCGTCCGATTCCCTGCCTCTGATTCCCCGCCTCTGATTCCCCATCTCTGATTCCCCGCCTCTGATTCTCCGTGTCTGATTCCCTGCCTCTGATTCCCCGCCTCTGATTCTCCATATCTCATTCCCCGCCTCTGAATCCCCATCTCTGATTCCCGGACTCTGATTCCCCACCTCTGATTCCCGGCCTCTTATTCCCAGCATTTGATTCCCGGCCTCTGATTCCCGGCCTCTGATTCACCGCTTCTGATTCTGATTCCCTGCCTCTGATTCCCCATCTCTGATTCCGCACATCTGATTCCCTGCCTCTGATTCCCCACCTCTGATTCACATATCTGATTCCCCGCCTCTGTTTCCCCGCCTCTGATTCCACGCCTCTGTTTCCCCATATCTAATTCCCCACCTCTGATGCCCCAACTCTGATTCCCCGCCTCTGATTCCCCAGCTCTGATTCCCCACCTCTGATTCCCTGCATCCGATTCCCCATGTCTGATTCCCCGCCTCTGTTTCCCCGCCTCTGATTCCCCGCCTCTGTTATCCCATATCTGATTCCCCGCCTCTGATTCCCCAGCTCTGATTCCCTGCCTCTGATTCCCCGCGTTCCATTCCCTGCCTCTGATTCCCCGCCTGTGATTCCCCATCTCTTATTCACCACCTCTGAATCCCAACCTCTGATTCCCCATATCTAATTCCCCATGTCTGATTCCCCGCCTCTGTTTCCCCGCCTCTGATTCCCCGCCTCTGTTTCCCCATATCTGATTCCCCGCCTCTGATTCCCCAGCTCTGATTCCCTGCCTCTGATTCCCCGCGTTCCATTCCCTGCCTCTGATTCCCCGCCTGTGATTCCCCATCTCTTATTCACCACCTCTGATTCCCAACCTCTGATTCCCCATATCTAATTCCCCGCCTCTGTTTGCCCGCCTCTGATTCCCCTCCTCTGTTTCCACATATCTGATTCCCCGCCTCTGAATCCTCAACTCTGATTCCCCGCCTCTGATTCACCAGCTCTGATTCCCCGCCTTTGATTCCCCCCGTCTGATTCCCAGCCTCTGAATCCCCGTGTCTGATTTCCTGCCTCTGATTCCCCGCCTCTGATTCCCCATCTCTGATTCACCGCCTCTGATTCCCCACCTCTGACTCCCCATTTCTGATTCCGCACATCCGATTCCCTGCCTCTGATTCCCCGAATCTGATTCCCCACCTCTGATTCCCCAGCTCTTATTCCCCGCCTCTGATTCCCCGCGTCTGATTCCCTGCCTCTGATTCCCCGCCTCAGATTCCCCATCTCTGATTCCCCACCTCTGATTCCCCGTCTGATTCCCTGCCTCTGATTCCCTGCCTCTGATTCCCCGCCTCTGATTCCCTGCAACTGATTCCCCGCCCCTGATTCCCCACCTCTGATTCCCCATATCTTATTCCCCGCCTCTGTTTCCCCGCCTCTGATTCCCAGCCTCTGATTCCCCATATCTGATTCCCTGCCTCTGATTCCCCATATCTGATTCCCCGCCTCTATTTCCCCATATCTGCTTCGCCACCTCTGATTCCCCAACTCTGATTCCCCGCCTCTGATTCCCCAGCTCTGATTCCCCATCTCTGATTCCGCACATCCGATTCCCTGCCTCTGATTCCCCGCCTCTGATTCCCCATCTCTGATTCACCGCCTCTGATTCCCAACCTCTGACTCCCCATTTCTGATTCCGCACATCCGATTCCCTGCCTCTGATTCCCCGACTCTGATTCCCCACCTCTGATTCCCCAGCTCTTATTCCCCGCCTCTGATTCCCCGCGTCTGATTCCCTGCCTCTGATTCCCCGCCTCTGATTCCCCATCTCTGATTCCCCACCTCTGATTCCCCGTGTCTGATTCCCTGCCTCTGATTCCCCGCCTCTGATTCCCCACCTCTGATTCCCCAGCTCTGATTCCCCGCCTCTGATTCCCCGCGTCTGATTCCCTGCCTCTGATTCCCCGCCTCTGATTCCCCATCTCTGATTCCCCACCTCTGATTCCCCGTGTCTGATTCCCTGCCTCTGAATCTCCGCCTCTGATTCCCCGCCTCTGATTCCCTGCCACTGATTCCCCACCACTGATTCCCCACCTCTGATTCCCCATATCTTATTCCCCGCCTCTGTTTCCCCCGCTCTGATTCCCAGCCTATGATTCCCCATATCTGATTCCCCGCCTCTGATTCCCCATATCTGATTCCCCGCCTCATTTTCCCCATATCTGCTTCGCCGCCTCTGATTCCCCAACTCAGATTCCCCGCCTCTGATTCCCCAGCTCTGATTTCCCGCCTCTGATTTCCGGCATCCGATTCCCTGCCTCTGATTCCCCGCCTCTGATTCCCCATCTCTGATTCCCCGCCTATGATTCCCCGCCTCTGTTTCCCCGCCTCTGATTCCCCGCCTCTGTTTCCCCATATCTGATTCCCCGCCTCTGATTCCTCAACTTTGATTCCCCTCCTCTAATTCGCCAGCTATGATTCCCCGCCTCTGATTCCCTGCGTCTGATTCCCTGCCTCTGATTCCCCTTCTCTGATTCACCACCTCTGAATCCCCACCTCTGATTCCCCATCTCTGATTCCGCACATCCGATTCCCTGCCTCTGATTCCCCGCATCTGATTCCCCGCCTCTGATTCCCTGCCTCTGATTCGCAACCTCTAATTCCCCACCTCTGATTCCCCATATCTGATTCCCCGCCTCTGTTTCCCTGCCTCTGATTCCCGGCCTCTGATTCCCCAGCTCTGATTCCCCGCCTTTTATTCCCGGCCTCTGATTCCCTGCCACTGATTCCCCGCCCCTGATTCCCCACCTCTGATTCCCCATATCTGATTCCCCGCCTCTGTTTCCCCAGCTCTGATTCCCCACCTCTGATTCCCCAGCTCTGATTTCCTGCCACTGATTCCCCGCCCCTGATTCCCCACCTCTGATTCCCCATATCTGATTCCCCGCCTCTGTTTCCCCAGCTCTGATTCCCTGCCTCTGATTCCCTGCCCTGATTCCCCATCTCTGTTTCACCGCCTTTGATTCGCCACCTCTGATTCCCCATATCTGATTCCCCGCCTCTGTTTCCCCGCCTCTGATTCCCTGCCTCTGATTCCCAACCTCTGATTCCACACCTCTCATTCCCCATATATGATTCCCCACCTCTATTTCCTCATATCTGATTCCCCGCCTCTGATTCCCCAACTCTGATTCCCCGCCTCTGATTCCCCAGCTCTGATTCCCCGCCTCTGATTCCCGGCGTCCGATTCCCTGCCTCTGATTCCCCGCCTCTGATTCCCCATCTCTGATTCCCCGCCTCTGATTCTCCGTGTCTGATTCCCTGCCTCTGATTCCCCGCCTCTGATTCTCCATATCTCATTCCCCGCCTCTGAATCCCCATCTCTGATTCCCGGACTCTGATTCCCCACCTCTGATTCCCGGCCTCTTATTCCCAGCATTTGATTCCCGGCCTCTGATTCCCGGCCTCTGATTCACCGCTTCTGATTCTGATTCCCTGCCTCTGATTCCCCATCTCTGATTCCGCACATCTGATTCCCTGCCTCTGATTCCCCACCTCTGATTCACATATCTGATTCCCCGCCTCTGTTTCCCCGCCTCTGATTCCACGCCTCTGTTTCCCCATATCTAATTCCCCACCTCTGATGCCCCAACTCTGATTCCCCGCCTCTGATTCCCCAGCTCTGATTCCCCACCTCTGATTCCCTGCATCCGATTCCCCATGTCTGATTCCCCGCCTCTGTTTCCCCGCCTCTGATTCCCCGCCTCTGTTTCCCCATATCTGATTCCCCGCCTCTGATTCCCCAGCTCTGATTCCCTGCCTCTGATTCCCCGCGTTCCATTCCCTGCCTCTGATTCCCCGCCTGTGATTCCCCATCTCTTATTCACCACCTCTGAATCCCAACCTCTGATTCCCCATATCTAATTCCCCATGTCTGATTCCCCGCCTCTGTTTCCCCGCCTCTGATTCCCCGCCTCTGTTTCCCCATATCTGATTCCCCGCCTCTGATTCCCCAGCTCTGATTCCCTGCCTCTGATTCCCCGCGTTCCATTCCCTGCCTCTGATTCCCCGCCTGTGATTCCCCATCTCTTATTCACCACCTCTGATTCCCAACCTCTGATTCCCCATATCTAATTCCCCGCCTCTGTTTGCCCGCCTCTGATTCCCCTCCTCTGTTTCCACATATCTGATTCCCCGCCTCTGAATCCTCAACTCTGATTCCCCGCCTCTGATTCACCAGCTCTGATTCCCCGCCTTTGATTCCCCCCGTCTGATTCCCAGCCTCTGAATCCCCGTGTCTGATTTCCTGCCTCTGATTCCCCGCCTCTGATTCCCCATCTCTGATTCACCGCCTCTGATTCCCCACCTCTGACTCCCCATTTCTGATTCCGCACATCCGATTCCCTGCCTCTGATTCCCCGAATCTGATTCCCCACCTCTGATTCCCCAGCTCTTATTCCCCGCCTCTGATTCCCCGCGTCTGATTCCCTGCCTCTGATTCCCCGCCTCAGATTCCCCATCTCTGATTCCCCACCTCTGATTCCCCGTCTGATTCCCTGCCTCTGATTCCCTGCCTCTGATTCCCCGCCTCTGATTCCCTGCAACTGATTCCCCGCCCCTGATTCCCCACCTCTGATTCCCCATATCTTATTCCCCGCCTCTGTTTCCCCGCCTCTGATTCCCAGCCTCTGATTCCCCATATCTGATTCCCTGCCTCTGATTCCCCATATCTGATTCCCCGCCTCTATTTCCCCATATCTGCTTCGCCACCTCTGATTCCCCAACTCTGATTCCCCGCCTCTGATTCCCCAGCTCTGATTCCCCATCTCTGATTCCGCACATCCGATTCCCTGCCTCTGATTCCCCGCCTCTGATTCCCCATCTCTGATTCACCGCCTCTGATTCCCAACCTCTGACTCCCCATTTCTGATTCCGCACATCCGATTCCCTGCCTCTGATTCCCCGACTCTGATTCCCCACCTCTGATTCCCCAGCTCTTATTCCCCGCCTCTGATTCCCCGCGTCTGATTCCCTGCCTCTGATTCCCCGCCTCTGATTCCCCATCTCTGATTCCCCACCTCTGATTCCCCGTGTCTGATTCCCTGCCTCTGATTCCCCGCCTCTGATTCCCCACCTCTGATTCCCCAGCTCTGATTCCCCGCCTCTGATTCCCCGCGTCTGATTCCCTGCCTCTGATTCCCCGCCTCTGATTCCCCATCTCTGATTCCCCACCTCTGATTCCCCGTGTCTGATTCCCTGCCTCTGAATCTCTGCCTCTGATTCCCCGCCTCTGATTCCCTGCCACTGATTCCCCACCACTGATTCCCCACCTCTGATTCCCCATATCTTATTCCCCGCCTCTGTTTCCCCCGCTCTGATTCCCAGCCTATGATTCCCCATATCTGATTCCCCGCCTCTGATTCCCCATATCTGATTCCCCGCCTCATTTTCCCCATATCTGCTTCGCCGCCTCTGATTCCCCAACTCAGATTCCCCGCCTCTGATTCCCCAGCTCTGATTTCCCGCCTCTGATTTCCGGCATCCGATTCCCTGCCTCTGATTCCCCGCCTCTGATTCCCCATCTCTGATTCCCCGCCTATGATTCCCCGCCTCTGTTTCCCCGCCTCTGATTCCCCGCCTCTGTTTCCCCATATCTGATTCCCCGCCTCTGATTCCTCAACTTTGATTCCCCTCCTCTAATTCGCCAGCTATGATTCCCCGCCTCTGATTCCCTGCGTCTGATTCCCTGCCTCTGATTCCCCTTCTCTGATTCACCACCTCTGAATCCCCACCTCTGATTCCCCATCTCTGATTCCGCACATCCGATTCCCTGCCTCTGATTCCCCGCATCTGATTCCCCGCCTCTGATTCCCTGCCTCTGATTCGCAACCTCTAATTCCCCACCTCTGATTCCCCATATCTGATTCCCCGCCTCTGTTTCCCTGCCTCTGATTCCCGGCCTCTGATTCCCCAGCTCTGATTCCCCGCCTTTTATTCCCGGCCTCTGATTCCCTGCCACTGATTCCCCGCCCCTGATTCCCCACCTCTGATTCCCCATATCTGATTCCCCGCCTCTGTTTCCCCAGCTCTGATTCCCCACCTCTGATTCCCCAGCTCTGATTTCCTGCCACTGATTCCCCGCCCCTGATTCCCCACCTCTGATTCCCCATATCTGATTCCCCGCCTCTGTTTCCCCAGCTCTGATTCCCTGCCTCTGATTCCCTGCCCTGATTCCCCATCTCTGTTTCACCGCCTTTGATTCGCCACCTCTGATTCCCCATATCTGATTCCCCGCCTCTGTTTCCCCGCCTCTGATTCCCTGCCTCTGATTCCCAACCTCTGATTCCACACCTCTCATTCCCCATATATGATTCCCCGCCTCTATTTCCCCATATCTGATTCCCCGCCTCTGATTCCCCAACTCTGATTCCCCGCCTCTGATTCCCCAGCTCTGATTCCCTGCCTCTGATTCCCGGCGTCCGATTCCCTGCCTCTGATTCCCCGCCTCTGATTCCCCATCTCTGATTCCCCGCCTCTGATTCCCCGCGTCTGATTCCCTGCCTCTGATTCCCCGCCTCTGATTCCCCGCCTCTGATTCCCTGCCACTGATTCCCTGCCCCTGATTCCCCACTTCTGATTCCCCATATCTGATTCCCCGCCTCTGTTTCCCCGCCTCTGATTCCCCGCCTCTGTTTCCCCGCCTCTGATTCCCCGCCTCTGATTCCCCATATCTGATTCCCTGCCTCTGATTCCCCAACTCTGATTCCCCGCCTCTGATTCCCCTGCTCTGAATCCCCGCCTCTGATTCCAAGCGTCTGATTCCCTGCCTCTGATTCCCCGCCTTGATTCCCCATCTCTGATTTACAACCTCTGATTCCCCACCTCTGATTCCCCATATCTGATTCCCAGCCTCTGTTTCCCCGCCTCTGATTCCCCGCCTCTGATTCCCCATATCTGATTCCCCGGCTCTGATTGCCCACCTCTGATTCCCCGCCTCTGATTCGCCAGCTCTGATTCCCCGCCTCTGATTCCCCGCATCTGATTCCCTGCCTCTGATTCCCCTCCTCTGATTCCCCATCTCTGATTCACCGCCTTTGATTCGCCACCTCTGATTCCCCATTTCTGATTCCGCACATCCGATTCCCTGCCTCTGATTCCCCGACTCTGATTCCCCACCTCTGATTCCCCAGCTCTTATTCCCCGCCTCTGATTCCCCGCGTCTGATTCCCTGCCTCTGATTCCCCGCCTCTGATTCCCCATCTCTGATTCCTCACCTCTGATTCCCCGTGTCTGATTCCCTGCCTCTGATTCCCCGCCTCTGATTCCCCACCTCTGATTCCCCAGCTCTGATTCCACGCCTCTGATTCCCCGTGTCTGATTCCCCATCTCTGATTCACCGCCTTTGATTCGCCACCTCTGATTCCCCATATCTGATTCCCCACCTCTGTTTCCCCGCCTCTGATTCCCCGCCTCTGATTCTCCATATCTCATTCCCCGCCTCTGAATCCCCATCTCTGATTCCCGGACTCTGATTCCCCACCTCTGATTCCCGGCCTCTTATTCCCAGCATTTGATTCCCGGCCTCTGATTCCCAGCCTCTGATTCCCCGCTTCTGATTCTGATTCCCTGCCTCTGATTCCCCATCTCTGATTCCGCACATCTGATTCCCTGCCTCTGATTCCCCACCTCTGATTCCCCATATCTGATTCCCCGCCTCTGTTTCCCCGCCTCTGATTCCCCACCTCTGTTTCCCCATATCTAATTCCCCACCTCTGATGCCCCAACTCTGATTCCCCGCCTCTGATTCCCCAGCTCTGATTCCCCACCTCTGATTCCCTGCATCCGATTCCCCATGTCTGATTCCCCGCCTCTGTTTCCCCGCCTCTGATTCCCCGCCTCTGTTATCCCATATCTGATTCCCCGCCTCTGATTCCCCAGCTCTGATTCCCTGCCTCTGATTCCCCGCATTCCATTCCCTGCCTCTGATTCCCCGGCTGTGATTCCCCATCTCTTATTCACCACCTCTGATTCCCCACCTCTGATTCCCCATTTCTGATTCCGCACATCCGATTCCCTGCCTCTGATTCCCCGTGTCCGATTTCCTGCCTCAGATTCCCCGCCTCTGATTCCCCATCTCTGATTCCCCACCTCTGATTCCCCGTGTCTGATTCCCTGCCTCTGAATCTCCGCCTCTGATTCCCCGCCTCTGATTCCCTGCCACTGATTCCCCACCACTGATTCCCCACCTCTGATTCCCCATATCTTATTCCCCGCCTCTGTTTCCCCCGCTCTGATTCCCAGTCTATGATTCCCCATATCTGATTCCCCGCCTCTGATTCCCCATATCTGATTCCCCGCCTCATTTTCCCCATATCTGCTTCGCCGCCTCTGATTCCCCAACTCTGATTCCCCGCCTCTGATTCCCCAGCTCTGATTTCCCGCCTCTGATTTCCGGCATCCGATTCCCTGCCTCTGATTCCCCGACTCTGATTCCCCACCTCTGATTCCCCAGCTCTGATTCCCCGCCTCTGATTCCCCGCGTCTGATTCCCTGCCTCTGATTCCCCGCCTCTGATTCCCCAGCTCAGATTCCCCGCCTCTGATTCCCCGCTTCTGATTCCCTGCCTCTGATTCCCCGCCTCTGATTCCCCATCTCTGATTCCCCGCGTCTGATTCCCTGCCTCTGATTCCCCGCCTCTGATTCCCCAGCTCTGATTCCCCGCCTCTGATTCCCCGCGTCTGATTCCCTGCCTCTGATTCCCCGCCTCTGATTCCCCATCTCTGATTCCCCACCTCTGATTCCCCGTGTCTGATTCCCTGCCTCTGATTCCCCGCCTCTGATTCCCTGCCTCTGATTCCCTGCCACTGATTCCCCGCCCCTGATTCCCCACCTCTGATTCCCCATATCTTATTCCCCGCCTCTGTTTCCCCCCCTCTGATTCCCAGCCTCTGATTCCCCATATCTGATTCCCTGCCTCTGATTCCCCATATCTGATTCCCCGCCTCTATTTCCCCATATCTGCTTCGCCGCCTCTGATTCCCCAACTCTGATTCCCCGCCTCTGATTCCCCAGCTCTGATTTCCCGCCTCTGATTCCCGGCATCCGATTCCCTGCTTCTGATTCCCCACCTCTTATTCCCCATCTCTGATTCCCCGCCTCTGATTCCCCGTGTCTGATTCCCTGCCTCTGATTCCCCGACTCTGATTCCCCGCGTCTGATTCCCTGCCACTGATTCCCTGCCCCTGATTCCCCACCTCTGATTCCCCATATCTGATTCCCCGCCTCTGTTTTCCTGCCTCTGATTCCCTGCCTCTGATTCCCCATATCTGATTCCCCGCCTCTGATTCCCCAACTCTGATTCCCCGCCTCTGATTCCCCAGCTCTGAATCCCAGCCTCTGACACCTCGCGTCTGATTCCCTGCCTCTGATTCCCCGCCTCTGATTCCCCATCTGTGATTCACAACCTCTGATGCCCCACCTCTGATTCCCCATATCTGATTCCCCGCCTCTGTTTCCCCGCCTCTGATTCCCCGCCTCTGATTCCCCATATCTGATTCCCCGCCTCTGATTGCCCACCTCTGATTCCACGCGTCTGATTCCCTGCCTCTGATTCACCGCCTCTGATTCCCCATCTCTGGTTCACCACCTCTGATTCCCGGCCTCTGATTCCCCATCTCTGATTCCACACATCCGATTCCCTGCCTATGATTCCCCACCTCTGATTCCCCGCCTCTGATTCCCCATATCTGATTCCCTGCCTCTGTTTCCCCGCCTCTGATTCCCCATATGTGATTCCCCACCTCCGTTTCCACGCCTCTGATTCCCCGCCTCTGTTTCCCCATCTGTGATTCACCGCCTTTGATTCGCCACCTCTGATTCCCCATATCTGATTCCCCACCTCTGTTTCCCCGCCTCTGATTCCCCGCCTCTGATTCTCCATATCTCATTCCCCGCCTCTGAATCCCCATCTCTGATTCCCGAACTCTGATTCCCCACCTCTGATTCCCGGCCTCTTATTCCCAGCATCTGATTCCCGGCCTCTGATTCCCGGCCTCTAATTCCCCGCTTCTGATTCTGATTCCCTGCCTCTGAATCCCCATCTCTGATTCCGCACATCTGATTCCCTGCCTCTGATTCCCCACATCTGATTCCCCATATCTGATTCCCCGCCTCTGTTTCCCCGCCTCTGATTCCCCGCCTCTGTTTCCCCATATCTAATTCCCCACCTCTGATGCCCCAACTCTGATTCCCCGCCTCTGATTCCCCAGCTCTGATTCCCCACCTCTGATTCCCCGCATCCGATTCCCCATGTCTGATTCCCTGCCTCTGTTTCCCCGCCTCTGATTCCCCGCCTCTGTTTCCCCATATCTGATTCCCCGCCTCTGATTCCCCAGCTCTGATTCCCTGCCTCTGATTCCCCGCATTCTATTCCCTGCCTCTGATTCCCCGCCTGTGATTCCCCATCTCTGATTCACCACCTCTGATTCCCCACCGTGATTCCCCATATCTAATTCCCCGCATCTGTTTGCCCGCCTCTGATTCCCCGCCTCTGTTTCCCCATATCTGATTCCCAGCCTCTGAATCCCCGTGTCTGATTTCCTGCCTCTGATTCCCCGCCTCTGATTCCCCATCTCTGATTCACCACCTCTGATTCCCCACCTCTGATTCCCCATCTCTGATTCTGCACATCCGATTCCCTGCCTCTGATTCCCCGACTCTGATTCCCCACCTCTGATTCCCCAGCTCTGATTCCCCGCCTCTGATTCCCCGCGTCTGATTCCCTGCCTCTGATTCCCCGCCTCTGATTCCCCATCTCTGATTCCCCACCTCTGATTCCCCGTGTCTGATTCCCTGCCTCTGAATCCCCGCCTCTGATTCCCCGCCTCTGATTCCCTGCCACTGATTCCCCACCACTGATTCCCCACCTCTGATTCCCCATATCTTATTCCCCGCCTCTGTTTCCCCCGCTCTGATTCCCAGCCTCTGATTCCCCATATCTGATTCCCCGCCTCTGATTCCCCATATCTGATTCCCCGCCTCATTTTCACCATATCTGCTTCGCCGCCTCTGATTCCCCAACTCTGATTCCCCGCCTCTGATTCCCCAGCTCTGATTTCCCGCCTCTGATTTCCGGCATCCGATTCCCTGCCTCTGATTCCCCGCCTCTGATTCCCCATCTCTGATTCCCCGCCTATGATTCCCCGCCTCTGTTTCCCCGCCTCTGATTCCCCGCCTCTGTTTCCCCATATCTGATTCCCCTCCTCTAATTCGCCAGCTATGATTCCCCGCCTCTGATTCCCTGCGTCTGATTCCCTGCCTCTGATTCCCCTTCTCTGATTCACCACCTCTGAATCCCCACCTCTGATTCCCCATCTCTGATTCCGCACATCCGATTCCCTGTCTCTGATTCCCCGCCTCTGATTCCCCGCCTCTGATTCCCTGCCTCTGATTCGCAACCTCTAATTCCCCACCTCTGATTCCCCGTATCTGATTCCCCGCCTCTGTTTCCCTGCCTCTGATTCCCGGCCTCTGATTCCCCAGCTCTGATTCCCCGCCTTTTATTCCCGGCCTCTGATTCCCTTCCACTGATTCCCCGCCGCTGATTCCCCACCTCTGATTCCCCATATCTGATTCCCCGCCTCTGTTTCCCCAGCTCTGATTCCCCACCTCTGATTCCCCAGCTCTGATTCCCTGCCACTGATTCACCGCCCCTGATTCCCCACCTCTGATTCCCCATATCTGATTCCCCGCCTCTGTTTCCCCAGCTCTGATTCCCTGCCTCTGATTCCCTGCCCTGATTCCCCATCTCTGTTTCACCGCCTTTGATTCGCCACCTCTGATTCCCCATATCTGATTCCCCGCCTCTGTTTCCCCGCCTCTGATTCCCTGCCTCTGATTCCCAACCTCTGATTCCACACCTCTCATTCCCCATATATGATTCCCCGCCTCTATTTCCTCATATCTGATTCCCCGCCTCTGATTCCCCAACTCTGATTCCCCGCCTCTGATTCCCCAGCTCTGATTCCCCGCCTCTGATTCCCGGCGTCCGATTCCCTGCCTCTGATTCCCCGCCTCTGATTCCCCATCTCTGATTCCCCGCCTCTGATTCTCCGTGTCTTATTCCCTGCCTCTGATTCCCCGCCTCTGATTCCCCGCCTCTGATTCCCTGCCACTGATTCCCTGCCCCTGATTCCCCACTTCTGATTCCCCATATCTGATTCCCCGCCTCTGTTTCCCCGCCTCTGATTCCCCGCCTCTGATTCCCTTCCTCTGATTCCCTGCCTCTGATTCCCCGCCTTGATTCCCCATCTCTGATTTACAACCTCTGATTCCCCACCTCTGATTACCCATATCTGATTCCCAGCCTCAGTTTCCCCGCCTCTGATTCCCCGCCTCTGATTCCCCATATCTGATTCCCCGGCTCTGATTGCCCACCTCTGATTCCCCGCTTCTGATTCGCCAGCTCTGATTCCCCGCCTCTGATTCCCCGCATCTGATTCCCTGCCTCTGATTCCCCGCCTCTGATTCCCCATCTCTGATTCACCGCCTTTGATTCGCCACCTCTGATTCCCCATATCTGATTCCCCACCTCTGTTTCCCCGCCTCTGATTCCCCGCCTCTGATTCTCCATATCTCATTCCCCGCCTCTGAATCCCCATCTCTGATTCCCGGACTCTGATTCCCCACCTCTGATTCCCGGCCTCTTATTCCCAGCATTTGATTCCCGGCCTCTGATTCCCGGCCTCTGATTCCCCGCTTCTGATTCTGATTCCCTGCCTCTGATTCCCCATCTCTGATTCCGCACATCTGATTCCCTGCCTCTGATTCCCCACCTCTGATTCACATATCTGATTCCCCGCCTCTGTTTCCCCGCATCTGATTCCACGCCTCTGTTTCCCCATATCTAATTCCCCACCTCTGATGCCCCAACTCTGATTCCCCGCCTCTGATTCCCCAGCTCTGATTCCCCAACTCTGATTCCCTGCATCCGATTCCCCATGTCTGATTCCCCGCCTCTGTTTCCCCGCCTCTGATTCCCCGCCTCTGTTTCCCCATATCTGATTCCCCGCCTCTGATTCCCCAGCTCTGATTCCCTGCCTCTGATTCCCCGCGTTCCATTCCCTGCCTCTGATTCCCCGCCTGTGATTCCCCATCTCTTATTCACCACCTCTGATTCCCAACCTCTGATTCCCCATATCTAATTCCCCGCCTCTGTTTGCCCGCCTCTGATTCCCCTCCTCTGTTTCCACATATCTGATTCCCCGCCTCTGAATCCTCAACTCTGATTCCCCGCCTCTGATTCCCCAGCTCTGATTCCCCGCCCCTGATTCCCCACCTCTGATTCCCCATATCTTATTCCCCGCCTCTGTTTCCCCCCCTCTGATTCCCAGCCTCTGATTCCCCATATCTGATTCCCTGCCTCTGATTCCCCATATCTGATTCCCCGCCTCTATTTCCCCATATCTGCTTCGCCGCCTCTGATTCCCCAACTCTGATTCCCCGCCTCTGATTCCCCAGCTCTGATTTCCCGCCTCTGATTCCCGGCATCCGATTCCCTGCCTCTGATTCCCCACCTCTTATTCCCCATCTCTGATTCCCCGCCTCTGATTCCCCGTGTCTGATTCCCTGCCTCTGATTCCCCGACTCTGATTCCCCGCGTCTGATTCCCTGCCACTGATTCCCTGCCCCTGATTCCCCACCTCTGATTCCCCATATCTGATTCCCCGCCTCTGTTTTCCTGCCTCTGATTCCCTGCCTCTGATTCCCCATATCTGATTCCCCGCCTCTGATTCCCCAACTCTGATTCCCCGCCTCTGATTCCCCAGCTCTGAATCCCAGCCTCTGACTCCTCGCGTCTGATTCCCTGCCTCTGATTCCCCGCCTCTGATTCCCCATCTGTGATTCACAACCTCTGATGCCCCACCTCTGATTCCCCATATCTGATTCCCCGCCTCTGTTTCCCCGCCTCTGATTCCCCGCCTCTGATTCCCCATATCTGATTCCCCGCCTCTGATTGCCCACCTCTGATTCCACGCGTCTGATTCCCTGCCTCTGATTCACCGCCTCTGATTCCCCATCTCTGGTTCACCACCTCTGATTCCCGGCCTCTGATTCCCCATCTCTGATTCCACACATCCGATTCCCTGCCTATGATTCCCCACCTCTGATTCCCCGCCTCTGATTCCCCATATCTGATTCCCTGCCTCTGTTTCCCCGCCTCTGATTCCCCATATGTGATTCCCCACCTCCGTTTCCACGCCTCTGATTCCCCGCCTCTGTATCCCCATCTGTGATTCACCGCCTTTGATTCGCCACCTCTGATTCCCCATATCTGATTCCCCACCTCTGTTTCCCCGCCTCTGATTCCCCGCCTCTGATTCTCCATATCTCATTCCCCGCCTCTGAATCCCCATCTCTGATTCCCGAACTCTGATTCCCCACCTCTGATTCCCGGCCTCTTATTCCCAGCATCTGATTCCCGGCCTCTGATTCTCGGCCTCTAATTCCCCGCTTCTGATTCTGATTCCCTGCCTCTGAATCCCCAACTCTGATTCCGCACATCTGATTCCCTGCCTCTGATTCCCCACATCTGATTCCCCATATCTGATTCCCCGCCTCTGTTTCCCCGCCTCTGATTCCCCGCCTCTGTTTCCCCATATCTAATTCCCCACCTCTGATGCCCCAACTCTGATTCCCCGCCTCTGATTCCCCAGCTCTGATTCCCCACCTCTGATTCCCCGCATCCGATTCCCCATGTCTGATTCCCTGCCTCTGTTTCCCCGCCTCTGATTCCCCGCCTCTGTTTCCCCATATCTGATTCCCCGCCTCTGATTCCCCAGCTCTGATTCCCTGCCTCTGATTCCCCGCATTCTATTCCCTGCCTCTGATTCCCCGCCTGTGATTCCCCATCTCTGATTCACCACCTCTTATTCCCCACCGTGATTCCCCATATCTAATTCCCCGCATCTGTTTGCCCGCCTCTGATTCCCCGCCTCTGTTTCCCCATATCTGATTCCCAGCCTCTGAATCCCCGTGTCTGATTTCCTGCCTCTGATTCCCCGCCTCTGATTCCCCATCTCTGATTCACCACCTCTGATTCCCCACCTCTGATTCCCCATCTCTGATTCCGCACATCCGATTCCCTGCCTCTGATTCCCCGACTCTGATTCCCCACCTCTGATTCCCCAGCTCTGATTCCCCGCCTCTGATTCCCCGCGTCTGATTCCCTGCCTCTGATTCCCCGCCTCTGATTCCCCATCTCTGATTCCCCACCTCTGATTCCCCGTGTCTGATTCCCTGCCTCTGAATCCCCGCCTCTGATTCCCCGCCTCTGATTCCCTGCCACTGATTCCCCACCACTGATTCCCCACCTCTGATTCCCCATATCTTATTCCCCGCCTCTGTTTCCCCCGCTCTGATTCCCAGCCTCTGATTCCCCATATCTGATTCCCCGCCTCTGATTCCCCATATCTGATTCCCCGCCTCATTTTCCCCATATCTGCTTCGCCGCCTCTGATTCCCCAACTCTGATTCCCCGCCTCTGATTCCCCAGCTCTGATTTCCCGCCTCTGATTTCCGGCATCCGATTCCCTGCCTCTGATTCCCCGCCTCTGATTCCCCATCTCTGATTCCCCGCCTATGATTCCCCGCCTCTATTTCCCCGCCTCTGATTCCCCGCCTCTGTTTCCCCATATCTGATTCCCCACCTCTGATTCCCCGTGTCTGATTCCCTGCCTCTGATTCCCCGCCTCTGATTCCCCACCTCTGATTCCCCAGCTCTGATTCCACGCCTCTGATTCCCCGTGTCTGATTCCCCATCTCTGATTCACCGCCTTTGATTCGCCACCTCTGATTCCCCATATCTGATTCCCCACCTCTGTTTCCCCGCCTCTGATTCCCCGCCTCTGATTCTCCATATCTCATTCCCCGCCTCTGAATCCCCATCTCTGATTCCCGGACTCTGATTCCCCACCTCTGATTCCCGGCCTCTTATTCCCAGCATTTGATTCCCGGCCTCTGATTCCCGGCCTCTGATTCCCCGCTTCTGATTCTGATTCCCTGCCTCTGATTCCCCATCTCTGATTCCGCACATCTGATTCCCTGCCTCTGATTCCCCACCTCTGATTCCCCATATCTGATTCCCCGCCTCTGTTTCCCCGCCTCTGATTCCCCACCTCTGTTTCCCCATATCTAATTCCCCACCTCTGATGCCCCAACTCTGATTCCCCGCCTCTGATTCCCCAGCTCTGATTCCCCACCTCTGATTCCCTGCATCCGATTCCCCATGTCTGATTCCCCGCCTCTGTTTCCCCGCCTCTGATTCCCCGCCTCTGTTATCCCATATCTGATTCCCCGCCTCTGATTCCCCAGCTCTGATTCCCTGCCTCTGATTCCCCGCATTCCATTCCCTGCCTCTGATTCCCCGGCTGTGATTCCCCATCTCTTATTCACCACCTCTGATTCCCCACCTATGATTCCCCATTTCTGATTCCGCACATCCGATTCCCTGCCTCTGATTCCCCGTGTCTGATTTCCTGCCTCATATTCCCCGCCTCTGATTCCCCATCTCTGATTCACCGCCTCTGATTCCCCACCTCTGATTCCCCATTTCTGATTCCGCACATCCGATTCCCTGCCTCTGATTCCCCGACTCTGATTCCCCACCTCTGATTCCCCAGCTCTGATTCCCCGCCTCTGATTCCCCGCGTCTGATTCCCTGCCTCTGATTCCCCGCCTCTGATTCCCCAGCTCTGATTCCCCGCCTCTGATTCCCCGCGTCTGATTCCCTGCCTCTGATTCCCCGCCTCTGATTCCCCATCTCTGATTCCCCGCGTCTGATTCCCTGCCTCTGATTCCCCGCCTCTGATTCCCCAGCTCTGATTCCCCGCCTCTGATTCCCCGCGTCTGATTCCCTGCCTCTGATTCCCCGCCTCTGATTCCCCATCTCTGATTCCCCACCTCTGATTCCCCGTGTCTGATTCCCTGCCTCTGATTCCCCGCCTCTGATTCCCCGCCTCTGATTCTCTGCCACTGATTCCCCGCCCCTGATTCCCCACCTCTGATTCCCCATATCTTATTCCCCGCCTCTGTTTCCCCCCCTCTGATTCCCAGCCTCTGATTCCCCATATCTGATTCCCTGCCTCTGATTCCCCATATCTGATTCCCCGCCTCTATTTCCCCATATCTGCTTCGCCGCCTCTGATTCCCCAACTCTGATTCCCCGCCTCTGATTCCCCAGCTCTGATTTCCCGCCTCTGATTCCCGGCATCCGATTCCCTGCCTCTGATTCCCCACCTCTTATTCCCCATCTCTGATTCCCCGCCTCTGATTCCCCGTGTCTGATTCCCTGCCTCTGATTCCCCGACTCTGATTCCCCGCGTCTGATTCCCTGCCACTGATTCCCTGCCCCTGATTCCCCACCTCTGATTCCCCATATCTGATTCCCCGCCTCTGTTTTCCTGCCTCTGATTCCCTGCCTCTGATTCCCCATATCTGATTCCCCGCCTCTGATTCCCCAACTCTGATTCCCCGCCTCTGATTCCCCAGCTCTGAATCCCAGCCTCTGACTCCTCGCGTCTGATTCCCTGCCTCTGATTCCCCGCCTCTGATTCCCCATCTGTGATTCACAACCTCTGATGCCACACCTCTGATTCCCCATATCTGATTCCCCGCCTCTGTTTCCCCGCCTCTGATTCCCCGCCTCTGATTCCCCATATCTGATTCCCCGCCTCTGATTGCCCACCTCTGATTCCACGCGTCTGATTCCCTGCCTCTGATTCACCGCCTCTGATTCCCCATCTCTGGTTCACCACCTCTGATTCCCGGCCTCTGATTCCCCATCTCTGATTCCACACATCCGATTCCCTGCCTATGATTCCCCACCTCTGATTCCCCGCCTCTGATTCCCCATATCTGATTCCCTGCCTCTGTTTCCCCGCCTCTGATTCCCCATATGTGATTCCCCACCTCCGTTTCCACGCCTCTGATTCCCCGCCTCTGTTTCCCCATCTGTGATTCACCGCCTTTGATTCGCCACCTCTGATTCCCCATATCTGATTCCCCACCTCTGTTTCCCCGCCTCTGATTCCCCGCCTCTGATTCTCCATATCTCATTCCCCGCCTCTGAATCCCCATCTCTGATTCCCGAACTCTGATTCCCCACCTCTGATTCCCGGCCTCTTATTCCCAGCATCTGATTCCCGGCCTCTGATTCCCGGCCTCTAATTCCCCGCTTCTGATTCTGATTCCCTGCCTCTGAATCCCCATCTCTGATTCCGCACATCTGATTCCCTGCCTCTGATTCCCCACATCTGATTCCCCATATCTGATTCCCCGCCTCTGTTTCCCCGCCTCTGATTCCCCGCCTCTGTTTCCCCATATCTAATTCCCCACCTCTGATGCCCCAACTCTGATTCCCCGCCTCTGATTCCCCAGCTCTGATTCCCCACCTCTGATTCCCCGCATCCGATTCCCCATGTCTGATTCCCTGCCTCTGTTTCCCCGCCTCTGATTCCCCGCCTCTGTTTCCCCATATCTGATTCCCCGCCTCTGATTCCCCAGCTCTGATTCCCTGCCTCTGATTCCCCGCATTCTATTCCCTGCCTCTGATTCCCCGCCTGTGATTCCCCATCTCTGATTCACCACCTCTGATTCCCCACCGTGATTCCCCATATCTAATTCCCCGCATCTGTTTGCCCGCCTCTGATTCCCCGCCTCTGTTTCCCCATATCTGATTCCCAGCCTCTGAATCCCCGTGTCTGATTTCCTGCCTCTGATTCCCCGCCTCTGATTCCCCATCTCTGATTCACCACCTCTGATTCCCCACCTCTGATTCCCCATCTCTGATTCCGCACATCCGATTCCCTGCCTCTGATTCCCCGACTCTGATTCCCCACCTCTGATTCCCCAGCTCTGATTCCCCGCCTCTGATTCCCCGCGTCTGATTCCCTGCCTCTGATTCCCCGCCTCTGATTCCCCATCTCTGATTCCCCACCTCTGATTCCCCGTGTCTGATTCCCTGCCTCTGAATCCCCGCCTCTGATTCCCCGCCTCTGATTCCCTGCCACTGATTCCCCACCACTGATTCCCCACCTCTGATTCCCCATATCTTATTCCCCGCCTCTGTTTCCCCCGCTCTGATTCCCAGCCTCTGATTCCCCATATCTGATTCCCCGCCTCTGATTCCCCATATCTGATTCCCCGCCTCATTTTCCCCATATCTGCTTCGCCGCCTCTGATTCCCCAACTCTGATTCCCCGCCTCTGATTCCCCAGCTCTGATTTCCCGCCTCTGATTTCCGGCATCCGATTCCCTGCCTCTGATTCCCCGCCTCTGATTCCCCATCTCTGATTCCCCGCCTATGATTCCCCGCCTCTGTTTCCCCGCCTCTGATTCCCCGCCTCTGTTTCCCCATATCTGATTCCCCGCCTCTGATTCCCAAACTTTGATTCCCCTCCTCTAATTCGCCAGCTATGATTCCCCGCCTCTGATTCCCTGCGTCTGATTCCCTGCCTCTGATTCCCCTTCTCTGATTCACCACCTCTGAATCCCCACCTCTGATTCCCCATCTCTGATTCCGCACATCCGATTCCCTGCCTCTGATTCCCCGCCTCTGATTCCCCGCCTCTGATTCCCTGCCTCTGATTCGCAACCTCTAATTCCCCACCTCTGATTCCCCGTATCTGATTCCCCGCCTCTGTTTCCCTGCCTCTGATTCCCGGCCTCTGATTCCCCAGCTCTGATTCCCCGCCTTTTATTCCCGGCCTCTGATTCCCTTCCACTGATTCCCCGCCGCTGATTCCCCACCTCTGATTCCCCATATCTGATTCCCCGCCTCTGTTTCCCCAGCTCTGATTCCCCACCTCTGATTCCCCAGCTCTGATTCCCTGCCACTGATTCACCGCCCCTGATTCCCCACCTCTGATTCCCCATATCTGATTCCCCGCCTCTGTTTCCCCAGCTCTGATTCCCTGCCTCTGATTCCCTGCCCTGATTCCCCATCTCTGTTTCACCGCCTTTGATTCGCCACCTCTGATTCCCCATATCTGATTCCCCGCCTCTGTTTCCCCGCCTCTGATTCCCTGCCTCTGATTCCCTGCCCTGATTCCCCATCTCTGTTTCACCGCCTTTGATTCGCCACCTCTGATTCCCCATATCTGATTCCCCGCCTCTGTTTCCCCGCCTCTGATTCCCTGCCTCTGATTCCCAACCTCTGATTCCACACCTCTCATTCCCCATATATGATTCCCCGCCTCTATTTCCTCATATCTGATTCCCCGCCTCTGATTCCCCAACTCTGATTCCCCGCCTCTGATTCCCCAGCTCTGATTCCCCGCCTCTGATTCCCGGCGTCCGATTCCCTGCCTCTGATTCCCCGCCTCTGATTCCCCATCTCTGATTCCCCGCCTCTGATTCTCCGTGTCTTATTCCCTGCCTCTGATTCCCCGCCTCTGATTCCCCGCCTCTGATTCCCTGCCACTGATTCCCTGCCCCTGATTCCCCACTTCTGATTCCCCATATCTGATTCCCCGCCTCTGTTTCCCCGCCTCTGATTCCCCGCCTCTGATTCCCTGCCTCTGATTCCCTGCCTCTGATTCCCCGCCTTGATTCCCCATCTCTGATTTACAACCTCTGATTCCCCACCTCTGATTACCCATATCTGATTCCCAGCCTCTGTTTCCCCGCCTCTGATTCCCCGCCTCTGATTCCCCATATCTGATTCCCCGGCTCTGATTGCCCACCTCTGATTCCCCGCTTCTGATTCGCCAGCTCTGATTCCCCGCCTCTGATTCCCCGCATCTGATTCCCTGCCTCTGATTCCCCGCCTCTGATTCCCCATCTCTGATTCACCGCCTTTGATTCGCCACCTCTGATTCCCCATATCTGATTCCCCACCTCTGTTTCCCCGCCTCTGATTCCCCGCCTCTGATTCTCCATATCTCATTCCCCGCCTCTGAATCCCCATCTCTGATTCCCGGACTCTTATTCCCAGCATTTGATTCCCGGCCTCTGATTCCCGGCCTCTGATTCCCCGCTTCTGATTCCGATTCCCTGCCTCTGATTCCCCATCTCTGATTCCGCACATCTGATTCCCTGCCTCTGATTCCCCACCTCTGATTCACATATCTGATTCCCCGCCTCTGTTTCCCCGCCTCTGATTCCACGCCTCTGTTTCCCCATATCTAATTCCCCACCTCTGATGCCCCAACTCTGATTCCCCGCCTCTGATTCCCCAGCTCTGATTCCCCACCTCTGATTCCCTGCATCCGATTCCCCATGTCTGATTCCCCGCCTCTGTTTCCCCGCCTCTGATTCCCCGCCTCTGTTTCCCCATATCTGATTCCCCGCCTCTGATTCCCCAGCTCTGATTCCCTGCCTCTGATTCCCCGCGTTCCATTCCCTGCCTCTGATTCCCCGCCTGTGATTCCCCATCTCTTATTCACCACCTCTGATTCCCAACCTCTGATTCCCCATATCTAATTCCCCGCCTCTGTTTGCCCGCCTCTGATTCCTCTCCTCTGTTTCCACATATCTGATTCCCCGCCTCTGAATCCTCAACTCTGATTCCCCGCCTCTGATTCACCAGCTCTGATTCCCCGCCTTTGATTCCCCCCGTCTGATTCCCAGCCTCTGAATCCCCGTGTTTGATTTCCTGCCTCTGATTCCCCGCCTCTGATTCCCCATCTCTGATTCACCGCCTCTGATTCCCCACCTCTGACTCCCCATTTCTGATTCCGCACATCCGATTCCCTGCCTCTGATTCGCGAATCTGATTCCCCACCTCTGATTCCCCAGCTCTTATTCCCAGCCTCTGATTCCCCGCGTCTGATTCCCTGCCTCTGATTCCCCGCCTCTGATTCCCCATCTCTGATTCCCCACCTCTGATTCCCCGTCTGATTCCCTGCCTCTGATTCCCTGCCTCTGATTCCCCGCCTCTGATTCCCTGCAACTGATTCCCCGCCCCTGATTCCCCACCTCTGATTCCCCATATCTTATTCCCCGCCTCTGTTTTTCCCCCTCTGATTCCCAGCCTCTGATTCCCCATATCTGATTCACTGCCTCTGATTCCCCATATCTGATTCCCCGGCTCTATTTCCCCATATCTGCTTCGCCACCTCTGATTCCCCAACTCTGATTCCCCGCCTCTGATTCCCCAGCTCTGATTCCCCATCTCTGATTCCGCACATCCGATTCCCTGCCTCTGATTCCCCGCCTCTGATTCCCCATCTCTGATTCACCGCATCTGATTCCCAACCTCTGACTCCCCATTTCTGATTCCGCACATCCGATTCCCTGCCTCTGATTCCCCGACTCTGATTCCCCACCTCTGATTCCCCAGCTCTTATTCCCCGCCTCTGATTCCCCGCGTCTGATTCCCTGCCTCTGATTCCCCGCCTCTGATTCCCCATCTCTGATTCCCCACCTCTGATTCCCCGTGTCTGATTCCCTGCCTCTGATTCCCCGCCTCTGATTCCCCACCTCTGATTCCCCAGCTCTGATTCCCCGCCTCTGATTCCCCGCGTCTGATTCCCTGCCTCTGATTCCCCGCCTCTGATTCCCCATCTCTGATTCCCCACCTCTGATTCCCCGTGTCTGATGCCCTGCCTCTGAATCTCCGCCTCTGATTCCCCGCCTCTGATTCCCTGCCACTGATTCCCCACCACTGATTCCCCACCTCTGATTCCCCATATCTTATTCCCCGCCTCTGTTTCCCCCGCTCTGATTCCCAGCCTATGATTCCCCATATCTGATTCCCCGCCTCTGATTCCCCATATCAGATTCCCCGCCTCATTTTCCCCATATCTGCTTCGCCGCCTCTGATTCCCCAACTCTGATTCCCCGCCTCTGATTCCCCAGCTCTGATTTCCCGCCTCTGATTTCCGGCATCCGATTCCCTGCCTCTGATTCCCCGCCTCTGATTCCCCATCTCTGATTCCCCGCCTATGATTCCCCGCCTCTGTTTCCCCGCCTCTGATTCCCCGCCTCTGTTGCCCCATATCTGATTCCCCGCCTCTGATTCCTCAACTTTGATTCCCCACCTCTAATTCGCCAGCTATGATTCCCCGCCTCTGATTCCCTGCGTCTGATTCCCTGCCTCTGATTCCCCTTCTCTGATTCACCACCTCTGAATCCCCACCTCTGATTCCCCATCTCTGATTCCCCATATCTGATTCCCCGCCTCTGTTTCCCTGCCTCTGATTCCCGGCCTCTGATTCCCCATATCTGATTCCCCGCCTCTGTTTCCCTGCCTCTGATTCCCGGCCTCTGATTCCCCAGCTCTGATTCCCCGCCTTTTATTCCCGGCCTCTGATTCCCTGCCACTGATTCCCCGCCCCTGATTCCCCACCTCTGATTCCCCATATCTGATTCCCCGCCTCTGTTTCCCCAGCTCTGATTCCCCACCTCTGATTCCCCAGCTCTGATTCCCTGCCACTGATTCCCCGCCCCTGATTCCCCACCTCTGATTCCCCATATCTGATTCCCCGCCTCTGTTTCCCCAGCTCTGATTCCCTGCCTCTGATTCCCTGCCCTGATTCCCCATCTCTGTTTCACCGCCTTTGATTCGCCACCTCTGATTCCCCATATCTGATTCCCCGCCTCTGTTTCCCCGCCTCTGATTCCCAGCCTCTGATTCCCAACCTCTGATTCCACACCTCTCATTCCCCATATATGATTCCCCGCCTCGATTTCCCCATATCTGATTCCCCGCCTCTGATTCCCCAACTCTGATTCCCCGCCTCTGATTCCCCAGCTCTGATTCCCCGCCTCTGATTCCCGGCGTCCGATTCCCTGCCTCTGATTCCCCGCCTCTGATTCCCCATCTCTGATTCCCCGCCTCTGATTCCCCGTGTCTGATTCCCTGCCTCTGATTCCCCGCCTCTGATTCCCCGCCTCTCATTCCCTGCCACTGATTCCCTGCCCCTGATTCCCCACTTCTGATTCCCCATATCTGATTCCCCGCCTCTGTTTCCCCGCCTCTGATTCCCCGCCTCTGTTTCCCCGCCTCTGATTCCCCGCCTCTGATTCCCCATATCTGATTCCCTGCCTCTGATTCCCCAACTCTGATTCCCCGCCTCTGATTCCCCAGCTCTGAATCCCCGCCTCTGATTCCAAGCGTCTGATTCCCTGCCTCTGATTCCCCGCCTTGATTCCCCATCTCTGATTTACAACCTCTGATTCCCCACCTCTGATTCCCCATATCTGATTCCCAGCCTCTGTTTCCCCGCCTCTGATTCCCCGCCTCTGATTCCCCATATCTGATTCCCCGGCTCTGATTGCCCACCTCTGATTCCCCGCCTCTGATTCGCCAGCTCTGATTCCCCGCCTCTGATTCCCCGCATCTGATTCCCTGCCTCTGATTCCCCGCCTCTGATTCCCCATCTCTGATTCACCGCCTTTGATTCGCCACCTCTGATTCCCCATTTCTGATTCCGCACATCCGATTCCCTGCCTCTGATTCCCCGACTCTGATTCCCCACCTCTGATTCCCCAGCTCTTATTCCCCGCCTCTGATTCCCCGCGTCTGATTCCCTGCCTCTGATTCCCCGCCTCTGATTCCCCATCTCTGATTCCCCACCTCTGATTCCCCGTGTCTGATTCCCTGCCTCTGATTCCCCGCCTCTGATTCCCCACCTCTGATTCCCCAGCTCTGATTCCCCGCCTCTGATTCCCCGTGTCTGATTCCCTGCCTCTGATTCCCCGCCTCTGATTCCCCATCTCTGATTCCCCACCTCTGATTCCCCGTGTCTGATTGCCTGCCTCTGAATCCCCGCCTCTGATTCCCCGCCTCTGATTCCCTGCCACTGATTCCCCACCACTGATTCCCCACCTCTGATTCCCCATATCTTATTCCCCGCCTCTGTTTCCCCCGCTCTGATTCCCAGCCTCTGATTCCCCATATCTGATTCCCCGCCTCTGATTCCCCATATCTGATTCCCCGCCTCATTTTCCCCATATCTGCTTCGCCGCCTCTGATTCCCCAACTCTGATTCCCCGCCTCTGATTCCCCAGCACTGATTTCCTGCCTCTGATTTCCGGCATCCGATTCCCTGCCTCTGATTCCCCGCCTCTGATTCCCCATCTCTGATTCCCCGCCTATGATTCCCCGCATCTGTTTCCCCGCCTCTGATTCCCCGCCTCTGTTTCCCCATATCTGATTCCCCGCCTCTGATTCCCCAACTTTGATTCCCCTCCTCTAATTCGCCAGCTATGATTCCCCGCCTCTGATTCCCTCCGTCTGATTCCCTGCCTCTGATTCCCCTTCTCTGATTCACCACCTCTGAATCCCCACCTCTGATTCCCCATCTCTGATTCCGCACATCCGATTCCCTGCCTCTGATTCCCCGCCTCTGATTCCCCGCCTCTGATTCCCTGCCTCTGATTCGCAACCTCTAATTCCCCACCTCTGATTCCCCATATCTGATTCCCCGCCTCTGTTTCCCTGCCTCTGATTCCCGGCCTCTGATTCCCCAGCTCTGATTCCCCGCCTTTTATTCCCGGCCTCTGATTCCCTGCCACTGATTCCCCGCCCCTGATTCCCCACCTCTGATTCCCCATATCTGATTCCCCGCCTCTGTTTCCCCAGCTCTGATTCCCCACCTCTGATTCCCCAGCTCTGATTCCCTGCCACTGATTCCCCGCCCCTGATTCCCCACCTCTGATTCCCCATATCTGATTCCCCGCCTCTGTTTCCCCAGCTCTGATTCCCTGCCTCTGATTCCCTGCCCTGATTCCCAATCTCTGTTTCACCGCCTTTGATTCGCCACCTCTGATTCCCCATATCTGATTCCCCGCCTCTGTTTCCCCGCCTCTGATTCACTGCCTCTGATTCCCCACCTCTGATTCCCCGTGTCTGATTGCCTGCCTCTGAATCCCCGCCTCTGATTCCCCGCCTCTGATTCCCTGCCACTGATTCCCCACCACTGATTCCCCACCTCTGATTCCCCATATCTTATTCCCCGCCTCTGTTTCCCCCGCTCTGATTCCCAGCCTCTGATTCCCCATATCTGATTCCCCGCCTCTGATTCCCCATATCTGATTCCCCGCCTCATTTTCCCCATATCTGCTTCGCCGCCTCTGATTCCCCAACTCTGATTCCCCGCCTCTGATTCCCCAGCACTGATTTCCTGCCTCTGATTTCCGGCATCCGATTCCCTGCCTCTGATTCCCCGCCTCTGATTCCCCATCTCTGATTCCCCGCCTATGATTCCCCGCATCTGTTTCCCCGCCTCTGATTCCCCGCCTCTGTTTCCCCATATCTGATTCCCCGCCTCTGATTCCCCAACTTTGATTCCCCTCCTCTAATTCGCCAGCTATGATTCCCCGCCTCTGATTCCCTCCGTCTGATTCCCTGCCTCTGATTCCCCTTCTCTGATTCACCACCTCTGAATCCCCACCTCTGATTCCCCATCTCTGATTCCGCACATCCGATTCCCTGCCTCTGATTCCCCGCCTCTGATTCCCCGCCTCTGATTCCCTGCCTCTGATTCGCAACCTCTAATTCCCCACCTCTGATTCCCCATATCTGATTCCCCGCCTCTGTTTCCCTGCCTCTGATTCCCGGCCTCTGATTCCCCAGCTCTGATTCCCCGCCTTTTATTCCCGGCCTCTGATTCCCTGCCACTGATTCCCCTCCCCTGATTCCCCACCTCTGATTCCCCATATCTGATTCCCCGCCTCTGTTTCCCCAGCTCTGATTCCCCACCTCTGATTCCCCAGCTCTGATTCCCTGCCACTGATTCCCCGCCCCTGATTCCCCACCTCTGATTCCCCATATCTGATTCCCCGCCTCTGTTTCCCCAGCTCTGATTCCCTGCCTCTGATTCCCTGCCCTGATTCCCAATCTCTGTTTCACCGCCTTTGATTCGCCACCTCTGATTCCCCATATCTGATTCCCCGCCTCTGTTTCCCCGCCTCTGATTCACTGCCTCTGATTCCCAACCTCTGATTCCACACCTCTCATTCCCCATATATGATTCCCCGCCTCTATTTACCCATATCTGATTCCCCGCCTCTGATTCCCCAACTCTGATTCCCCGCCTCTGATTCCCCAGCTCTGATTCCCTGCCTCTGATTCCCGGCGTCCGATTCCCTGCCTCTGATTCCCCGCCTCTGATTCCCCATCTCTGATTCCCCGCCTCTGATTCCCCGCGTCTGATTCCCTGCCTCTGAGTCCCCGCCTCTGATTCCCCGCCTCTGATTCCCTGCCACTGATTCCCTGCCCCTGATTCCCCACTTCTGATTCCCCATATCTGATTCCCCGCCTCTGTTTCCCCGCCTCTGATTCCCCGCCTCTGATTCCCCATATCTGATTCCCTGCCTCTGATTCCCCAACTCTGATTCCCCGCCTCTGATTCCCCAGCTCTGATTCCCCGCCTTTTATTCCCGGCCTCTGATTCCCTGCCACTGATTCCCCGCCCCTGATTCCCCACCTCTGATTCCCCATATCTGATTCCCCGCCTCTGTTTCCCCAGCTCTGATTCCCCACCTCTGATTCCCCAGCTCTGATTCCCTGCCACTGATTCCCCGCCCCTGATTCCCCACCTCTGATTCCCCATATCTGATTCCCCGCCTCTGTTTCCCCAGCTCTGATTCCCTGCCTCTGATTCCCTGCCCTGATTCCCCATCTCTGATTCACCGCCTTTGATTCGCCACCTCTGATTCCCCATATCTGATTCCCCACCTCTGTTTCCCCGCCTCTGATTCCCCGCCTCTGATTCTCCATATCTCATTCCCCGCCTCTGAATCCCCATCTCTGATTCCCGGACTCTGATTCCCCACCTCTGATTCCCGGCCTCTTATTCCCAGCATTTGATTCCCGGCCTCTGATTCCCGGCCTCTGATTCCCCGCTTCTGATTCTGATTCCCTGCCTCTGATTCCCCATCTCTGATTCCGCACATCTGATTCCCTGCCTCTGCTTCCCCACCTCTGATTCCCCATATCTGATTCCCCGCCTCTGTTTCCCCGCCTCTGATTCCCCGCCTCTGTTTCCCCATATCTAATTCCCCACCTCTGATGCCCCAACTCTGATTCCCCGCCTCTGATTCCCCAGCTCTGATTCCCCACCTCTGATTCCCTGCATCCGATTCCCCATGTCTGATTCCCCGCCTCTGTTTCCCCGCCTCTGATTCCCCGCCTCTGTTATCCCATATCTGATTCCCCGCCTCTGATTCCCCAGCTCTGATTCCCTGCCTCTGATTCCCCGCATTCCATTCCCTGCCTCTGATTCCCCGGCTGTGATTCCCCATCTCTTATTCACCACCTCTGATTCCCCACCTCTGATTCCCCATATCTAATTCCCCGCCTCTGTTTGCCCGCCTCTGAGTCCCCTCCTCTGTTTCCACATATCTGATTCCCCGCCTCTGAATCCCCAACTCTGATTCCCTGCCTCTGATTCACCAGCTCTGATTCCCCGCCTTTGATTCCCCCCGTCTGATTCCCAGCCTCTGAATCCCCGTGTCTGATTTCCTGCCTCTGATTCCCCGCCTCTGATTCCCCATCTCTGATTCACCGCCTCTTGATTCCCCACCTCTGACTCACCATTTCTGATTCCGCACATCCGATTCCCTGCCTCTGATTCCCCGACTCTGATTCCCCACCTCTGATTCCCCAGCTCTTATTCCCCGCCTCTGATTCCCCGCATCTGATTCCCTGCCTCTGATTCCCCGCCTCTGATTCCCCAACTCTGATTCCCCGCCTCTGATTCCCCAGCTCTGATTCCCCGCCTCTGATTCCCGGCGTCCGATTCCCTGCCTCTGATTCCCCGCCTCTGATTCCCCATCTCTGATTCCCCGCCTCTGATTCCCCGCGTCTGATTCCCTGCCACTGATTCCCTGCCCCTGATTCCCCACTTCTGATTCCCCATATCTGATTCCCCGCCTCTGTTTCCCCGCCTCTGATTCCCCGCCTCTGTTTCCCCGCCTCTGATTCCCCGCCTCTGATTCCCCATATCTGATTCCCTGCCTCTGATTCCCCAACTCTGATTCCCCGCCTCTGATTCCCCAGCTCTGAATCCCCGCCTCTGATTCCAAGCGTCTGATTCCCTGCCTCTGATTCCCCGCCTCTGATTCGCCAGCTCTGATTCCCCGCCTCTGATTCCCCGCATCTGATTCCCTGCCTCTGATTCCCCGCCTCTGATTCCCCATCTCTGATTCACCGCCTTTGATTCGCCACCTCTGATTCCCCATTTCTGATTCCGCACATCCGATTCCCTGCCTCTGATTCCCCGACTCTGATTCCCCACCTCTGATTCCCCAGCTCTTATTCCCCGCCTCTGATTCCCCGCGTCTGATTCCCTGCCTCTGATTCCCCGCCTCTGATTCCCCATCTCTGATTCCCCACCTCTGATTCCCCGTGTCTGATTCCCTGCCTCTGATTCCCCGCCTCTGATTCCCACCTCTGATTCCCCAGCTCTGATTCCCCGCCTCTGATTCCCTGTGTCTGATTCCCTGCCTCTGATTCCCCGCCTCTGATTCCCCATCTCTGATTCCCCACCTCTGATTCCCCGTGTCTGATTGCCTGCCTCTGAATCCCCGCCTCTGATTCCCCGCCTCTGATTCCCTGCCACTGATTCCCCACCACTGATTCCCCACCTCTGATTCCCCATATCTTATTCCCTGCCTCTGTTTCCCCCGCTCTGATTCCCAGCCTCTGATTCCCCATATCTGATTCCCCGCCTCTGATTCCCCATATCTGATTCCCCACCTCATTTTCCCCATATCTGCTTCGCCGCCTCTGATTCCCCAACTCTGATTCCCCGCCTCTGATTCCCCAGCACTGATTTCCCGCCTCTGATTTCCGGCATCCGATTCCCTGCCTCTTATTCCCCGCCTCTGATTCCCCATCTCTGATTCCCCGCCTATGATTCCCCGCATCTGTTTCCCCGCCTCTGATTCCCCGCCTCTGTTTCCCCATATCTGATTCCCCGCCTCTGATTCCCCAACTTTGATTCCCCTCCTCTAATTCGCCAGCTATGATTCCCCGCCTCTGATTCCCTCCGTCTGATTCCCTGCCTCTGATTCCCCTTCTCTGATTCACCACCTCTGAATCCCCACCTCTGATTCCCCATCTCTGATTCCGCACATCCGATTCCCTGCCTCTGATTCCCTGCCTCTGATTCCCCGCCTCTGATTCCCTGCCTCTGATTCGCAACCTCTAATTCCCCACCTCTGATTCCCCATATCTGATTCCCCGCCTCTGTTTCCCTGCCTCTGATTCCCGGCCTCTGATTCCCCAGCTCTGATTCCCCGCCTTTTATTCCCGGCCTCTGATTCCCTGCCACTGATTCCCCGCCCCTGATTCCCCACCTCTGATTCCCCATATCTGATTCCCCGCCTCTGTTTCCCCAGCTCTGATTCCCCACCTCTGATTCCCCAGCTCTGATTCCCTGCCACTGATTCCCCGCCCCTGATTCCCCACCTCTGATTCCCCATATCTGATTCCCCGCCTCTGTTTCCCCAGCTCTGATTCCCTGCCTCTGATTCCCTGCCCTGATTCCCCATCTCTGTTTCACCGCCTTTGATTCGCCACCTCTGATTCCCCATATCTGATTCCCCGCCTCTGTTTCCCCGCCTCTGATTCCCTGCCTCTGATTCCCAACCTCTGATTCCACACCTCTCATTCCCCAGATATGATTCCCCGCCTCTATTTACCCATATCTGATTCCCCGCCTCTGATTCCCCAACTCTGATTCCCCCCCTCTGATTCCCCAGCTCTGATTCCCCGCCTCTGATTCCCGGCGTCCGATTCCCTGCCTCTGATTCCCCGCCTCTGATTCCCCATCTCTGATTCCCCGCCTCTGATTCCCCGCGTCTGATTCCCTGCCTCTGAGTCCCCGCCTCTGATTCCCCGCCTCTGATTCCCTGCCACTGATTCCCTGCCCCTGATTCCCCACTTCTGATTCCCCATATCTGATTCCCCGCCTCTGTTTCCCCGCCTCTGATTCCCCGCCTCTGATTCCCCATATCTGATTCCCTGCCTCTGATTCCCCAACTCTGATTCCCCGCCTCTGATTCCCCAGCTCTGATTTACAACCTCTGATTCCCCACCTCTGATTCCCCATATCTGATTCCCAGCCTCTGTTTCCCCGCCTCTGATTCCCCGCCTCTGATTCCCCATATCTGATTCCCCGGCTCTGATTGCCCACCTCTGATTCCCCGCCTCTGATTCGCCAGCTCTGATTCCCCGCCTCTGATTCCCCGCATCTGATTCCCTGCCTCTGATTCCCCGCCTCTGATTCCCCATCTCTGATTCACCGCCTTTGATTCGCCACCTCTGATTCCCCATATCTGATTCCCCACCTCTGTTTCCCCGCCTCTGATTCCCCGCCTCTGATTCTCCATATCTCATTCCCCGCCTCTGAATCCCCATCTCTGATTCCCGGACTCTGATTCCCCACCTCTGATTCCCGGCCTCTTATTCCCAGCATTTGATTCCCGGCCTCTGATTCCCGGCCTCTGATTCCCCGCTTCTGATTCTGATTCCCTGCCTCTGATTCCCCATCTCTGATTCCGCACATCTGATTCCCTGCCTCTGCTTCCCCACCTCTGATTCCCCATATCTGATTCCCCGCCTCTGTTTCCCCGCCTCTGATTCCCCGCCTCTGTTTCCCCATATCTAATTCCCCACCTCTGATGCCCCAACTCTGATTCCCCGCCTCTGATTCCCCAGCTCTGATTCCCCACCTCTGATTCCCTGCATCCGATTCCCCATGTCTGATTCCCCGCCTCTGTTTCCCCGCCTCTGATTCCCCGCCTCTGTTATCCCATATCTGATTCCCCGCCTCTGATTCCCCAGCTCTGATTCCCTGCCTCTGATTCCCCGCATTCCATTCCCTGCCTCTGATTCCCCGGCTGTGATTCCCCATCTCTTATTCACAACCTCTGATTCCCCACCTCTGATTCCCCATATCTAATTCCCCGCCTCTGTTTGCCCGCCTCTGAGTCCCCTCCTCTGTTTCCACATATCTGATTCCCCGCCTCTGAATCCCCAACTCTGATTCCCTGCCTCTGATTCACCAGCTCTGATTCCCCGCCTTTGATTCCCCCCGTCTGATTCCCAGCCTCTGAATCCCCGTGTCTGATTTCCTGCCTCTGATTCCCCGCCTCTGATTCCCCATCTCTGATTCACCGCCTCTTGATTCCCCACCTCTGACTCCCCATTTCTGATTCCGCACATCCGATTCCCTGCCTCTGATTCCCCGACTCTGATTCCCCACCTCTGATTCCCCAGCTCTTATTCCCCGCCTCTGATTCCCCGCATCTGATTCCCTGCCTCTGATTCCCCGCCTCTGATTCCCCATCTCTGATACCCCACCTCTGATTCCCAGTGTCTGATTCCCTGCCTCTGATTCCCCGCCTCTGATTCCCCGCCTCTGATTCCCTGCAACTGATTCCCCGCCCCTGATTCCCCACCTCTGATTCCCCATATCTTATTCCCCGCCTCTGTTTCCCCCCCTCTGATTCCCAGCCTCTGATTCCCCATATCTGATTCCCTGCCTCTGATTCCCCATATCTGATTCCCCGCCTCTATTTCCCCATATCTGCTTCGCCGCCTCTGATTCCCCAACTCTGATTCCACGCCTCTGATTCCCCAGCTCTGATTTCCCGCCTCTGATTCCCGGCATCCGATTCCCTGCCTCTGATTCCCCGCCTCTGATTCCCCATCTCTGATTCCCCGCCTCTGATTCCCCGTGTCTGATTCCCTGCCTATGATTCCCCGCCTCTGATTCCCCGCGTCTGATTCCCTGCCACTGATTCCCTGCCCCTGATTCCCCACCTCTGATTCCCCATATCTGATTCCCCGCCTCTGTTTTCCCGCCTCTGATTCCCTGCCTCTGATTCCCCGCCTCTGATTCCCCATCTGTGATTCACAACCTCTGCTGCCTCACCTCTGATTCCCCATATCTGATTCCCCGCCTCTGTTTCCCCGCCTCTGATTCCCCGCCTCTGATTCCCCATATCTGATTCCCCACCTCTGATTGTGCACCTCTGATTCACCGCCTCTGATTCCCCATCTCTGGTTCACCACCTATGATTCCCGGCCTCTGATTCCCCATCTCTGATTCCGCACATCCGATTCCCTGCCTATGATTCCCCACCTCTGATTTCCCGCCTCTGATTCCCCATATCGGATTCCCTGCCTCTGTTTCCCTGCCTCTGATTCCCCATATGTGATTCCCCACCTCTGTTTACCCGCCTCTGATTCCCCGCCTCTGTTTCCCCATCTCTGATTCACCGCCTTTGATTCGCCACCTCTGATTCCCCATATCTGATTCCCCACCTCTGTTTCCCCGCCTCTGATTCCCTGCCTCTGATTCTCCATATCTCATTCCCCGCCTCTGAATCCCCATCTCTGATTCCCGGACTCTGATTCCCCACCTCTGATTCCCGGCCTCTTATTCCCAGCATCTGATTCCCGGCCTCTGATTCCCGGCCTCTAATTCCCCGCCTCTGTTTCCCCATATCTAATTCCCCACCTCTGATGCCCCAACTCTGATTCCACGCCTCTGATTCCCCAGCTCTGATTCCCTGCCTCTGATTCCCCGCGTTCTATTCCCTGCCTCTGATTCCCCGCCTGTGATTCCCCATCTCTGATTCACCACCTCTGATTCCCCACCTCTGATTCCCCATATCTAATTCCCCGCCTCTGTTTGCCCGCCTCTGATTCCCCGCCTCTGTTTCCCCATATCTGATTCCCCGCCTCTGAATCCCCAACTCTGATTCCCTGCCTCTGATTCACCAGCTCTGATTCCCCGCCTTTGATTCCCCCCGTCTGATTCCCAGCCTCTGAATCCCCGTGTCTGATTTCCTGCCTCAGATTCCCCGCCTCTGATTCCCCATCTCTGATTCACCGCCTCTGATTCCCCAACTCTGATTCCCCGCCTCTGATTCCCCAGCTCTGATTTCCCGCCTCTGATTTCCGGCATCCGATTCCCTGCCTCTGATTCCCCGCCTCTGATTCCCCATCTCTGATTCCCCGCCTATGATTCCCCGCCTCTGTTTCCCCGCCTCTGATTCCCCGCCTCTGTTTCCCCATATCTGATTCCCCGCCTCTGATTCCCCAACTTTGATTCCCCTCCTCTAATTCGCCAGCTATGATTCCCCGCCTCTGATTCCCTGCGTCTGATTCCCTGCCTCTGATTCCCCTTCTCTGATTCACCACCTCTGAATCCCCACCTCCGATTCCCCATCTCTGATTCCGCACATCCGATTCCCTGCCTCTGATTCCCCGCCTCTGATTCCCCACCTCTGATTCCCTGCCTCTGATTCGCAACCTCTAATTCCCCACTTCTGATTCCCCATATCTGATTCCCCACCTCTGTTTCCCTGCCTCTGATTCCCGGCCTCTGATTCCCCAGCTCTGATTCCCCGCCTTTTATTCCCGGCCTCTGATTCCCTTCCACTGATTCCCCGCCGCTGATTCCCCACCTCTGATTCCCCATATCTGATTCCCCGTCTCTGTTTCCCCAGCTCTGATTCCCCACCTCTGATTCCCCAGCTCTGATTCCCTGCCACTGATTCCCCGCCCCTGATTCCCCACCTCTGATTCCCCATATCTAATTCCCCGCCTCTGTTTGCCCGCCTCTGATTCCCCGCCTCTGTTTCCCCATATCTGATTCCCCGCCTCTGAATCCCCAACTCTGATTCCCTGCCTCTGATTCACCAGCTCTGATTCCCCGCCTTTGATTCCCCCCGTCTGATTCCCAGCCTCTGAATCCCCGTGTCTGATTTCCTGCCTCAGATTCCCCGCCTCTGATTCCCCATCTCTGATTTACCGCCTCTGATTCCCCAGCTCTGATTTCCCGCCTCTGATTTCCGGCGTCCGATTCCCTGCCTCTGATTCCCCGCCTCTGATTCCCCATCTCTGATTCCCCGCCTATGATTCCCTGCCTCTGTTTCCCCGCCTCTGATTCCCCGCCTCTGTTTCCCCATATCTGATTCCCCGCCTCTGATTCCCCAACTTTGATTCCCCTCCTCTAATTCGCCAGCTATGATTCCCCGCCTCTGATTCCCTGCGTCTGATTCCCTGCCTCTGATTCCCCTTCTCTGATTCACCACCTCTGAATCCCCACCTCTGATTCCCCATCTCTGAATCCGCACATCCGATTCCCTGCCTCTGATTCCACGCCTCTGACTCCCCGCCTCTGATTCCCTGCCTCTGATTCGCAACCTCTAATTCCCCACCTCTGATTCCCCATATCTGACTCCCCGCCTCTGTTTCCCTGCCTCTGATTCCCGGCCTCTGATTCCCCAGCTCTGATTCCCCGCCTTTTATTCCCGGCCTCTGATTCCCTTCCACTGATTCCCCGCCGCTGATTCCCCACCTCTGATTCCCCATATCTGATTCCCCGCCTCTGTTTCCCCAGCTCTGATTCCCTGCCACTGATTCCCCGCCCCTGATTCCCCACCTCTGATTCCCCATATCTGATTCCCCGCCTCTGTTTCCCCAGCTCTGATTCCCTGCCTCTGATTCCCTGCCCTGATTCCCCATCTCTGTTTCACCGCCTTTGATTCGCCACCTCTGATTCCCCATATCTGATTCCCCGCCTCTGTTTCCCCGCCTCTGACTCCCTGCCTCTGATTCCCAACCTCTGATTCCACACCTCTCATTCCCCATATATGATTCCCCGCCTCTATTTCCCCATATCTGATTCCCCGCCTCTGATTCCCCAACTCTGATTCCCCGCCTCTGATTCCCCAGCTCTGATTCCCCGCCTCTGATTCCCGGCGTCCAATTCCCTGCCTCTGATTCCCCGCCTCTGATTCCCCATCTCTGATTCCCTGCCTCTGATTCCCCGTGTCTGATTCCCTGCCTCTGATTCCCCGCCTCTGATTCCCCGCCTCTGATTCCCTGCCACTGATTCCCTGCCCCTGATTCCCCACTTCTGATTCCCCATATCTGATTCCACGCCTCTGTTTCCCCGCCTCTGATTCCCCGCCTCTGATTCCCCATATCTGATTCCCTGCCTCTGATTCCCCAACTCTGATTCCCCGCCTCTGATTCCCCAGCTCTGAATCCCCGCCTATGATTCCCCGCGTCTGATTCCCTGCCTCTGATTCCCCGCCTTGATTCCCCATCTCTGATTTACAACCTCTGATTCCCCACCTCTGATTCCCCATATCTGATTCCCAGCCTCTGTTTCCCCGCCTCTGATTCCCCGCCTCTGATTCCCCATATCTGATTCCCCGGCTCTGATTGCCCACCTCTGATTCCCCGCCTCTGATTCGCCAGCTCTGATTCCCCGCCTCTGATTCCCCGCATCTGATTCCCTGCCTCTGATTCCCCGCCTCTGATTCCCCATCTCTGATTCACCGCCTTTGATTCGCCACCTCTGATTCCCCATATCTGATTCCCCACCTCTGTTTCCCCGCCTCTGATTCCCCGCTTCTGATTCTCCATATCTCATTCCCCGCCTCTGAATCCCCATCTCTGATTCCCGGACTCTGATTCCCCACCTCTGATTCCCGGCCTCTTATTCCCAGCATTTGATTCCCGGCCTCTGATTCCCGGCCTCTGATTCCCCGCTTCTGATTCTGATTCCCTGCCTCTGATTCCCCATCTCTGATTCCGCACATCTGATTCCCTGCCTCTGATTCCCCACCTCTGATTCCCCATATCTGATTCCCCGCCTCTGTTTCCCCGCCTCTGATTCCCCGCCTCTGTTTCCCCATATCTAATTCCCCACCTCTGATGCCCCAACTCTGATTCCCCGCCTCTGATTCCCCAGCTCTGATTCCCCACCTCTGATTCCCTTCATCCGATTCCCCATGTCTGATTCCCCGCCTCTGTTTCCCCGCCTCTGATTCCCCGCCTCTGTTTCCCCATATCTGATTCCCCGCCTCTGATTCCCAAGCTCTGATTCCCTGCCTCTGATTCCCCGCGTTCCATTCCCTGCCTCTGATTCCCCGCCTGTGATTCCCCATCTCTTATTCACCACCTCTGATTCCCCACCTCTGATTCCCCATATCAAATTCCCCGCCTCTGTTTGCCCGCCTCTGATTCCCCTCCTCTGTTTCCACGTATCTGATTCCCCGCCTCTGATTCCCCAACTCTGATTCCCCACCTCTGATTCACCAGCTCTGATTCCCCGCCTTTGATTCCCCCCGTCTGATTCCCAGCCTCTGAATCCCCGTGTCTGATTTCCTGCCTCTGATTCCCCGCCTCTGATTCCCCATCTCTGATTCACCGCCTCTGATTCCCCACCTCTGACTCCCCATTTCTGATTCCGCACATCCGATTCCCTGCCTCTGATTCCCCGACTCTGATTGCCCACCTCTGATTCCCCAGCTCTTATTCCCCGCCTCTGATTCCCCGCGTCTGATTCCCTGCCTCTGATTCCCCGCCTCTGATTCCCCATCTCTGATTCCCCACCTCTGATTCCCCGTCTGATTCCCTGCCTCTGATTCCCCGCCTCTGATTCCCCGCCTCTGATTCCCTGCAACTGATTCCCCGCCCCTGATTCCCCACCTCTAATTCCCCATATCTTATTCCCCGCCTCTGTTTCCCCCCCTCTGATTCCCAGCCTCTGATTCCCCATATCTGATTCCCTGCCTCTGATTCCCCATATCTGATTCCCCGCCTCTATTTCCCCATATCCGCTTCGCCGCCTCTGATTCCCCTACTCTGATTCCCCGCCTCTGATTCCCCAGCTCTGATTCCCCATCTCTGATTCCGCACATCCGATTCCCTGCCTCTGATTCCCCATCTCTGATTCACCGCCTCTGATTCCCCACCTCTGACTCCCCATTTCTGATTCCGCACATCCGATTCCCTGCCTCTGATTCCCCGACTCTGATTCCCCACCTCTGATTCCCCAGCTCTTATTCCCCGCCTCTGATTCCCCGCGTCTGATTCCCTGCCTCTGATTCCCCGCCTCTGATTCCCCATCTCTGATTCCCCACCTCTGATGCCCCGTGTCTGATTCCCTGCCTCTGATTCCCCGCCTCTGATTCCCCACCTCTGATTCCCCAGCTCTGATTCCCCGCCTCTGATTCCCCGCGTCTGATTCCCTGCCTCTGATTCCCCGCCTCTGATTCCCCATCTCTGATTCCCCACCTCTGATTCCCCGTGTCTGATTCCCTGCCTCTGAATCCCCGCCTCTGATTCCCCACCTCTGATTCCCTGCCACTGATTCCCCACCACTGATTCCCCACCTCTGATTCCCCATATCTTATTCCCCGCCTCTGCTTCCCCCGCTCTGATTCCCAGCCTCTGATTCCCCATATCTGATTCCCCGCCTCTGATTCCCCATATCTGATTCCCCGCCTCATTTTCCCCATATCTGCTTCGCCGCCTCTGATTCCCCAACTCTGATTCCCCGCCTCTGATTCCCCAGCAATGATTTCCCGCCTCTGATTTCCGGCATCCGATTCCCTGCCTCTGATTCCCCGCCTCTGATTCCCCATCTCTGATTCCCCGCCTATGATTCACCGCCTCTGTTTCCCCGCCTCTGATTCCCCGCCTCTGTTTCCCCATATCTGATTCCCCGCCTCTGATTCCCCAACTTTGATTCCCCTCCTCTAATTCGCCAGCTATGATTCCCCGCCTCTGATTCCCTGCGTCTGATTCCCTGCCTCTGATTCCCCTTCTCTGATTCACCACCTCTGAATCCCCACCTCTGATTCCCCATCTCTGATTCCGCACATCCGATTCCCTGCCTCTGATTCCCCACCTCTGATTCCCCGCCTCTGATTCCCTGCCTCTGATTCGCAACCTCTAAATCCCCACCTCTGATTCCCCATATCTGATTCCCCGCCTCTGTTTCCCTGCCTCTGATTCCCGGCCTCTGATTCCCCAGCTCTGATTCCCCGCCTTTTATTCCCGGTCTCTGATTCCCTGCCACTGATTCCCCGCCCCTGATTCCCCACCTCTGATTCCCCATATCTGATTCCCCGCCTCTGTTTCCCCAGCTCTGATTCCCCACCTCTGATTCCCCATCTCTGATTCCGCACATCCGATTCCCCGCGTCTGATTCCCTGCCTCTGATTCCCCGCCTCTGATTCCCCGCCTCTGATTCCCTGCCACTGATTCCCTGCCCCTGATTCCCCACTTCTGATTCCCCATATCTGATTCCCCGCCTCTGTTTCCCCGCCTCTGATTCCCCGCCTCTGTTTCCCCGCCTCTGATTCCCCGCCTCTGATTCCCCATATCTGATTCCCTGCCTCTGATTCCCCAACTCTGATTCCCCGCCTCTGATTCCCCAGCTCTGAATCCCCGCCTCTGATTCCAAGCGTCTGATTCCCTGCCTCTGATTCCCCGCCTTGATTCCCCATCTCTGATTTACAACCTCTGATTCCCCACCTCTGATTCCCCATATCTGATTCCCAGCCTCTGTTTCCCCGCCTCCGATTCCCCGCCTCTGATTCCCCATATCTGATTCCCCGGCTCTGATTGCCCACCTCTGATTCCCCGCCTCTGATTCGCCAGCTCTGATTCCCCGCCTCTGATTCCCCGCATCTGATTCCCTGCCTCTGATTCCCCGCCTCTGATTCCCCATCTCTGATTCACCGCCTTTGATTCGCCACCTCTGATTCCCCATTTCTGATTCCGCACATCCGATTCCCTGCCTCTGATTCCCCGACTCTGATTCCCCACCTCTGATTCCCCAGCTCTTATTCCCCGCCTCTGATTCCCCGCGTCTGATTCCCTGCCTCTGATTCCCCGCCTCTGATTCCCCATCTCTGATTCCCCACCTCTGATTCCCCGTGTCTGATTCCCTGCCTCTGATTCCCCGCCTCTGATTCCCCACCTCTGATTCCCCAGCTCTGATTCCCCGCCTCTGATTCCCCGTGTCTGATTCCCTGCCTCTGATTCCCCGCCTCTGATTCCCCATCTCTGATTCCCCACCTCTGATTCCCCGTGTCTGATTGCCTGCCTCTGAATCCCCGCCTCTGATTCCCCGCCTCTGATTCCCTGCCACTGATTCCCCACCACTGATTCCCCACCTCTGATTCCCCATATCTTATTCCCCGCCTCTGTTTCCCCCGCTCTGATTCCCAGCCTCTGATTCCCCATATCTGATTCCCCGCCTCTGATTCCCCATATCTGATTCCCCGCCTCATTTTCCCCATATCTGCTTCGCCGCCTCTGATTCCCCAACTCTGATTCCCCGCCTCTGATTCCCCAGCACTGATTTCCCGCCTCTGATTTCCGGCATCCGATTCCCTGCCTCTGATTCCCCGCCTCTGATTCCCCATCTCTGATTCCCCGCCTATGATTCCCCGCATCTGTTTCCCCGCCTCTGATTCCCCGCCTCTGTTTCCACATATCTGATTCCCCGCCTCTGATTCCCCAACTTTGATTCCCCTCCTCTAATTCGCCAGCTATGATTCCCCGCCTCTGATTCCCTCCGTCTGATTCCCTGCCTCTGATTCCCCTTCTCTGATTCACCACCTCTGAATCCCCACCTCTGATTCCCCATCTCTGATTCCGCACATCCGATTCCCTGCCTCTGATTCCCCGCCTCTGATTCCCCGCCTCTGATTCCCTGCCTCTGATTCGCAACCTCTAATTCCCCACCTCTGATTCCCCATATCTGATTCCCCGCCTCTGTTTCCCTGCCTCTGATTCCCGGCCTCTGATTCCCCAGCTCTGATTCCCCGCCTTTTATTCCCGGCCTCTGATTCCCTGCCACTGATTCCCCGCCACTGATTCCCCACCTCTGATTCCCCATATCTGATTCCCCGCCTCTGTTTCCCCAGCTCTGATTCCCCACCTCTGATTCCCCAGCTCTGATTCCCTGCCACTGATTCCCCGCCCCTGATTCCCCACCTCTGATTCCCCATATCTGATTCCCCGCCTCTGTTTCCCCAGCTCTGATTCCCTGCCTCTGATTCCCTGCCCTGATTCCCCATCTCTGTTTCACCGCCTTTGATTCGCCACCTCTGATTCCCCATATCTGATTCCCCGCCTCTGTTTCCCCGCCTCTGATTCCCTGCCTCTGATTCCCAACCTCTGATTCCACACCTCTCATTCCCCATATATGATTCCCCGCCTCTATTTACCCATATCTGATTCCCCGCCTCTGATTCCCCAACTCTGATTCCCCGCCTCTGATTCCCCAGCTCTGATTCCCCGCCTCTGATTCCCGGCGTCCGATTCCCTGCCTCTGATTCCCCGCCTCTGATTCCCCATCTCTGATTCCCCGCCTCTGATTCCCCGCGTCTGATTCCCTGCCTCTGAGTCCCCGCCTCTGATTCCCCGCCTCTGATTCCCTGCCACTGATTCCCTGCCCCTGATTCCCCACTTCTGATTCCCCATATCTGATTCCCCGCCTCTGTTTCCCCGCCTCTGATTCCCCGCCTCTGATTCCCCATATCTGATTCCCTGCCTCTGATTCCCCAACTCTGATTCCCCGCCTCTGATTCCCCAGCTCTGATTTACAACCTCTGATTCCCCACCTCTGATTCCCCATATCTGATTCCCAGCCTCTGTTTCCCCGCCTCTGATTCCCCGCCTCTGATTCCCCATATCTGATTCCCCGGCTCTGATTGCCCACCTCTGATTCCCCGCCTCTGATTCGCCAGCTCTGATTCCCCGCCTCTGATTCCCCGCATCTGATTCCCTGCCTCTGATTCCCCGCCTCTGATTCCCCATCTCTGATTCACCGCCTTTGATTCGCCACCTCTGATTCCCCATATCTGATTCCCCACCTCTGTTTCCCCGCCTCTGATTCCCCGCCTCTGATTCTCCATATCTCATTCCCCGCCTCTGAATCCCCATCTCTGATTCCCGGACTCTGATTCCCCACCTCTGATTCCCGGCCTCTTATTCCCAGCATTTGATTCCCGGCCTCTGATTCCCGGCCTCTGATTCCCCGCTTCTGATTCTGATTCCCTGCCTCTGATTCCCCATCTCTGATTCCGCACATCTGATTCCCTGCCTCTGATTCCCCACCTCTGATTCCCCATATCTGATTCCCCGCCTCTGTTTCCCCGCCTCTGATTCCCCGCCTCTGTTTCCCCATATCTAATTCCCCACCTCTGATGCCCCAACTCTGATTCCCCGCCTCTGATTCCCCAGCTCTGATTCCCCACCTCTGATTCCCTGCATCCGATTCCCCATGTCTGATTCCCCGCCTCTGTTTCCCCGCCTCTGATTCCCCGCCTCTGTTATCCCATATCTGATTCCCCGCCTCTGATTCCCCAGCTCTGATTCCCTGCCTCTGATTCCCCGCATTCCATTCCCTGCCTCTGATTCCCCGGCTGTGATTCCCCATCTCTTATTCACCACCTCTGATTCCCCACCTCTGATTCCCCATATCTAATTCCCCGCCTCTGTTTGCCCGCCTCTGAGTCCCCTCCTCTGTTTCCACATATCTGATTCCCCGCCTCTGAATCCCCAACTCTGATTCCCTGCCTCTGATTCACCAGCTCTGATTCCCCGCCTTTGATTCCCCCCGTCTGATTCCCAGCCTCTGAATCCCCGTGTCTGATTTCCTGCCTCTGATTCCCCGCCTCTGATTCCCCATCTCTGATTCACCGCCTCTTGATTCCCCACCTCTGACTCCCCATTTCTGATTCCGCACATCCGATTCCCTGCCTCTGATTCCCCGACTCTGATTCCCCACCTCTGATTCCCCAGCTCTTATTCCCCGCCTCTGATTCCCCGCATCTGATTCCCTGCCTCTGATTCCCCGCCTCTGATTCCCCATCTCTGATACCCCACCTCTGATTCCCCGTGTCTGATTCCCTGCCTCTGATTCCCCGCCTCTGATTCCCCGCCTCTGATTCCCTGCAACTGATTCCCCGCCCCTGATTCCCCACCTCTGATTCCCCATATCTTATTCCCCGCCTCTGTTTCCCCCCCTCTGATTCCCAGCCTCTGATTCCCCATATCTGATTCCCTGCCTCTGATTCCCCATATCTGATTCCCCGCCTCTATTTCCCCATATCTGCTTCGCCGCCTCTGATTCCCCAACTCTGATTCCACGCCTCTGATTCCCCAGCTCTGATTTCCCGCCTCTGATTCCCGGCATCCGATTCCCTGCCTCTGATTCACGCCTCTGATTCCCCATCTCTGATTCCCCGCCTCTGATTCCCCGTGTCTGATTCCCTGCCTATGATTCCTCGCCTCTGATTCCCCGCGTCTGATTCCCTGCCACTGATTCCCTGCCCCTGATTCCCCACCTCTGATTCCCCATATCTGATTCCCCGCCTCTGTTTTCCCGCCTCTGATTCCCTGCCTCTGATTCCCCATATCTGATTCCCCGCCTCTGATTCCCCAACTCTGATTCCCCGCCTCTGTTTCCCCAGCTCTGAATTCCCGGCTCTGATTCCCCGCGTCTGATTCCCTGCCTCTGATTCCCCGCCTCTGATTCCCCATCTGTGATTCACAACCTCTGATGCCCCACCTCTGATTCCCCATATCTGATTCCCCGCCTCTGTTTCCCCGCCTCTGATTCCCCGCCTCTGATTCCCCATATCTGATTCCCCACCTCTGATTGTGCACCTCTGATTCACCGCCTCTGATTCCCCATCTCTGGTTCACCACCTATGATTCCCGGCCTCTGATTCCCCATCTCTGATTCCGCACATCCGATTCCCTGCCTATGATTCCCCACCTCTGATTCCCCGCCTCTGATTCCCCATATCGGATTCCCTGCCTCTGTTTCCCTGCCTCTGATTCCCCATATGTGATTCCCCACCTCTGTTTACCCGCTTCTGATTCCCTGCCTCTGATTCTCCATATCGGATTCCCTGCCTCTGTTTCCCTGCCTCTGATTCCCCATATGTGATTCCCCACCTCTGTTTACCCGCCTCTGATTCCCCGCCTCTGTTTCCCCATCTCTGATTCACCGCCTTTGATTCGCCACCTCTGATTCCCCATATCTGATTCCCCACCTCTGTTTCCCCGCCTCTGATTCCCTGCCTCTGATTCTCCATATCTCATTCCCCGCCTCTGAATCCCCATCTCTGATTCCCGGACTCTGATTCCCCACCTCTGATTCCCGGCCTCTTATTCCCAGCATCTGATTCCCGGCCTCTGATTCCCGGCCTCTAATTCCCCGCCTCTGTTTCCCCATATCTAATTCCCCACCTCTGATGCCCCAACTCTGATTCCCCGCCTCTGATTCCCCAGCTCTGATTCCCTGCCTCTGATTCCCCGCGTTCTATTCCCTGCCTCTGATTCCCCGCCTGTGATTCCCCAGCTCTGATTCCCTGCCTCTGATTCCCCGCGTTCTATTCCCTGCCTCTGATTCCCCGCCTATGATTCCCCGCCTCTGTTTCCCCGCCTCTGATTCCCCGCCTCTGTTTCCCCATATCTGATTCCCCGCCTCTGAATCCCCAACTCTGATTCCCTGCCTCTGATTCACCAGCTCTGATTCCCCGCCTTTGATTCCCCCCGTCTGATTCCCAGCCTCTGAATCCCCGTGTCTGATTTCCTGCCTCAGATTCCCCGCCTCTGATTCCCCATCTCTGATTCACCGCCTCTGATTCCCCAACTCTGATTCCCCGCCTCTGATTCCCCAGCTCTGATTTCCCGCCTCTGATTTCCGGCATCCGATTCCCTGCCTCTGATTCCCCGCCTCTGATTCCCCATCTCTGATGCCCCGCCTATGATTCCCCGCCTCTGTTTCCCCGCCTCTGATTCCCCGCCTCTGTTTCCCCATATCTGATTCCCCGCCTCTGATTCCCCAACTTTGATTCCCCTCCTCTAATTCGCCAGCTATGATTCCCCGCCTCTGATTCCCTGCGTCTGATTCCCTGCCTCTGATTCCCCTTCTCTGATTCACCACCTCTGAATCCCCACCTCTGATTCCCCATCTCTGATTCCGCACATCCGATTCCCTGCCTCTGATTCCCCGCCTCTGATTCCCCACCTCTGATTCCCTGCCTCTGATTCGCAACCTCTAATTCCCCACCTCTGATTCCCCATATCTGATTCCCCACCTCTGTTTCCCTGCCTCTGATTCCCGGCCTCTGATTCCCCAGCTCTAATTCCCCGCCTTTTATTCCCGGCCTCTGATTCCCTTCCACTGATTCCCCGCCGCTGATTCCCCACCTCTGAATCCCCATATCTGATTCCCCGCCTCTGTTTCCCCAGCTCTGATTCCCCACCTCTGATTCCCCAGCTCTGATTCCCTGCCACTGATTCCCCGCCCCTGATTCCCCACCTCTGATTCCCCATATCTAATTCCCCGCCTCTGTTTGCCAGCCAATGATTCCCCGCCTCTGTTTCCCCATATCTGATTCCCCCCTCTGAATCCCCAACTCTGATTCCCTGCCTCTGATTCACCAGCTCTGATTCCCCGCCTTTGATTCCCCCCGTCTGATTCCCAGCCTCTGAATCCCCGTGTCTGATTTCCTGCCTCAGATTCCCCGCCTCTGATTCCCCATCTCTGATTCACCGCCTCTGATTCCCCAGCTCTGATTTCCCGCCTCTGATTTCCGGCATCCGATTCCCTGCCTCTGATTCCCCGCCTCTGATTCCCCATCTCTGATTCCCCGCCTATGATTCCCCGCCTCTGTTTCCCCGCCTCTGATTCCCCGCCTCTGTTTCCCCATATCTGATTCCCCGCCTCTGATTCCCCAACTTTGATTCCCCTCCTCTAATTCGCCAGCTATGATTCCCCGCCTCTGATTCCCTGCGTCTGATTCCCTGCCTCTGATTCCCCTTCTCTGATTCACCACCTCTGAATCCCCACCTCTGATTCCCCATCTCTGATTCCGCACATCCGATTCCCTGCCTCTGATTCCACGCCTCTGATTCCCCGCCTCTGATTCCCTGCCTCTGATTCGCAACCTCTAATTCCCCACCTCTGATTCCCCATATCTGACTCCCCGCCTCTGTTTCCCTGCCTCTGATTCCCGGCCTCTGATTCCCAAGCTCTGATTCCCCGCCTTTTATTCCCGGCCTCTGATTCCCTTCCACTGATTCCCCGCCGCTGATTCCCCACCTCTGATTCCCCATATCTGATTCCCCGCCTCTGTTTCCCCAGCTCTGATTCCCCACCTCTGATTCCCCAGCTCTGATTCCCTGCCACTGATTCCCCACCCCTGATTCCCCACTTCTGATTCCCCATATCTGATTCCCCGCCTCTGTTTCCCCAGCTCTGATTCCCTGCCTCTGATTCCCTGCCCTGATTCCCCATCTCTGTTTCACCGCCTTTGATTCGCCACCTCTGATTCCCCATATCTGATTCCCCGCCTCTGTTTCCCCGCCTCTGATTCCCTGCCTCTGATTCCCAACCTCTGATTCCACACCTCTCATTCCCCATATATGATTCCCCGCCTCTATTTCCCCATATCTGATTCCCCGCCTCTGATTCCCCAACTCTGATTCCCCGCCTCTGATTCCCCAGCTCTGATTCCCCGCCTCTGATTCCCGGCGTCCAATTCCCTGCCTCTGATTCCCCGCCTCTGATTCCCCATCTCTGATTCCCTGCCTCTGATTCCCCGTGTCTGATTCCCTGCCTCTGATTCCCCGCCTCTGATTCCCCGCCTCTGATTCCCTGCCACTGATTCCCTGCCCCTGATTCCCCACTTCTGATTCCCCATATCTGATTCCACGCCTCTGTTTCCCCGCCTCTGATTCCCCGCCTCTGATTCCCCATATCTGATTCCCTGCCTCTGATTCCCCAACTCTGATTCCCCACCTCTGATTCCCCAGCTCTGAATCCCCGCCTATGATTCCCCGCATCTGATTCCCTGCCTCTGATTCCCCGCCTTGATTCCCCATCTCTGATATACAACCTCTGATTCCCCACCTCTGATTCCCCATATCTGATTCCCAGCCTCTGTTTCCCCGCCTCTGATTCCCCGCCTCTGATTCCCCATATCTGATTCCCCGGCTCTGATTGCCCACCTCTGATTCCCCGCCTCTGATTCGCCAGCTCTGATTCCCCGCCTCTGATTCCCCGCATCTGATTCCCTGCCTCTGATTCCCCGCCTCTGATTCCCCATCTCTGATTCACCGCCTTTGATTCGCCACCTCTGATTCCCCATATCTGATTCCCCACCTCTGTTTCCCCGCCTCTGATTCCCCGCTTCTGATTCTCCATATCTCATTCCCCGCCTCTGAATCCCCATCTCTGATTCCCGGACTCTGATTCCCCACCTCTGATTCCCGGCCTCTGATTCCCGGCCTCTGATTCCCCGCTTCTGATTCTGATTCCCTGCCTCTGATTCCCCATCTCTGATTCCGCACATCTGATTCCCTGCCTCTGATTCCCCACCTCTGATTCCCCATATCTGATTCCCCGCCTCTGTTTCCCCGCCTCTGATTCCCCGCCTCTGTTTCCCCATATCTAATTCCCCACCTCTGATGCCCCAACTCTGATTCCCCGCCTCTGATTCCCCAGCTCTGATTCCCCACCTCTGATTCCCTTCATCCGATTCCCCATGTCTGATTCCCCGCCTCTGTTTCCCCGCCTCTGATTCCCCGCCTCTGTTTCCCCATATCTGATTCCCCGCCTCTGATTCCCCAGCTCTGATTTTCTGCCTTTGATTCCACGCGTTCCATTCCCTGCCTCTGATTCCCCGCCTGTGATTCCCCATCTCTTATTCACCACCTCTGATTCCCCACCTCTGATTCCCCATATCAAATTCCCCGCCTCTGTTTGCCCGCCTCTGATTCCCCTCCTCTGTTTCCACATATCTGATTCCCCGCCTCTGAATCCCCAACTCTGATTCCCCACCTCTGATTCACCAGCTCTGATTCCCCGCCTTTGATTCCCCCCGTCTGATTCCCAGCCTCTGAATCCCCGTGTCTGATTTCCTGCCTCTGATTCCCCGCCTCTGATTCCCCATCTCTGATTCACCGCCTCTGATTCCCCACCTCTGACTCCCCATTTCTGATTCCGCACATCCGATTCCCTGCCTCTGATTCCCCGACACTGATTGCCCACCTCTGATTCCCCAGCTCTTATTCCCCGCCTCTGATTCCCCGCGTCTGATTCCCTGCCTCTGATTCCCCGCCTCTGATTCCCCATCTCTGATTCCCCACCTCTGATTCCCCGTCTGATTCCCTGCCTCTGATTCCCCGCCTCTGATTCCCCGCCTCTGATTCCCTGCAACTGATTCCCCACCCCTGATTCCCCACCTCTAATTCCCCATATCTTATTCCCCGCCTCTGTTTCCCCCCCTCTGATTCCCAGCCTCTGATTCCCCATATCTGATTCCCTGCCTCTGATTCCCCATATCTGATTCCCCGCCTCTATTTCCCCATATCTGCTTCGCCGCCTCTGATTCCCCTACTCTGATTCCCCGCCTCTGATTCCCCAGCTCTGATTCCCCATCTCTGATTCCGCACATCCGATTCCCTGCCTCTGATTCCCCATCTCTGATTCACCGCCTCTGATTCCCCACCTCTGACTCCCCATTTCTGATTCCGCACATCCGATTCCCTGCCTCTGATTCCCCGACTCTTATTCCCCACCTCTGATTCCCCAGCTCTTATTCCCCGCCTCTGATTCCCCGCGTCTGATTCCCTGCCTCTGATTCCCCGCCTCTGATTCCCCATCTCTGATTCCCCACCTCTGATTCCCCGTGTCCGATTCCCTGCCTCTGATTCCCCGCCTCTGATTCCCCACCTCTGATTCCCCAGCTCTGATTCCCCGCCTCTGATTCCCCGCGTCTGATTCCCTGCCTCTGATTCCCCGCCTCTGATTCCCCATCTCTGATTCCCCACCTCTGATTCCCCGTGTCTGATTCCCTGCCTCTGAATCCCCGCCTCTGATTCCCCACCTCTGATTCCCTGCCACTGATTCCCCACCACTGATTCCCCACCTCTCATTCCCCATATCTTATTCCCCGCCTCTGCTTCCCCCGCTCTGATTCCCAGCCTCTGATTCCCCATATCTGATTCCCCGCCTCTGATTCCCCATATCTGATTCCCCGCCTCATTTTCCCCATATCTGCTTCGCCGCCTCTGATTCCCCAACTCTGATTCCCCGCCTCTGATTCCCCAGCACTGATTTCCCGCCTCTGATTTCCGGCATCCGATTCCCTGCCTCTGATTCCCCGCCTCTGATTCCCCATCTCTGATTCCCCGCCTATGATTCCCCGCCTCTGTTTCCCCGCCTCTGATTCCCCGCCTCTGTTTACCCATATCTGATTCCCCGCCTCTGATTCCCCAACTTTGATTCCCCTCCTCTAATTCGCCAGCTATGATTCCCCGCCTCTGATTCCCTGCGTCTGATTCCCTGCCTCTGATTCCCCTTCTCTGATTCACCACCTCTGAATCCCCACCTCTGATTCCCCATCTCTGATTCCGCACATCCGATTCCCTGCCTCTGATTCCCCGCCTCTGATTCCCCGCCTCTGATTCCCTGCCTCTGATTCGCAACCTCTAAATCCCCACCTCTGATTCCCCATATCTGATTCCCCGCCTCTGTTTCCCTGCCTCTGATTCCCGGCCTCTGATTCCCCAGCTCTGATTCCCCGCCTTTTATTCCCGGTCTCTGATTCCCTGCCACTGATTCCCCGCCCCTGATTCCCCACCTCTGATTCCCCATATCTGATTCCCCGCCTCTGTTTCCCCAGCTCTGATTCCCCACCTCTGATTCCCCAGCTCTGATTCCCTGCCACTGATTCCCCGCCCCTGATTCCCCACCTCTGATTCCCCATATCTGATACCCCGCCTCTGTTTCCCCAGCTCTGATTCCCTGCCTCTGATTCCCTGCCCTGATTCCCCATCTCTGTTTCACCGCCTTTGATTCGCCACCTCTGATTCCCCATATCTGATTCCCCGCCTCTGTTTCCCCGCCTCTGATTCCCTGCCTCTGATTCCCAACCTCTGATTCCACACCTCTCATTCCCCATATATGATTCCCCGCCTCTATTTCCCCATATCTGATTCCCCGCCTCTGATTCCCCAACTCTGATTCCCCGCCTCTGATTCCCCAGCTCTGATTCCCCGCCTCTGATTCCCGGCGTCCGATTCCCTGCCTCTGATTCCCCGCCTCTGATTCCCCATCTCTGATTCCCCGCCTCTGATTCCCCGCGTCTGATGCCCTGCCTCTGATTCCCCGCCTCTGATTCCCCGCCTCTGATTCCCTGCCACTGATTCCCTGCCCCTGATTCCCCACTTCTGATTCCCCATATCTGATTCCCCGCCTCTGTTTCCCCGCCTCTGATTCCCCGCCTCTGATTCCCCATATCTGATTCCCTGCCTCTGATTCCCCAACTCTGATTCCCCGCCTCTGATTCCCCAGCTCTGAATCCCCGCCTCTGATTCCCCGCGTCTGATTCCCTGCCTCTGATTCCCCGCCTTGAATCCCCATCTCTGATTTACAACCTCTGATTCCCCACCTCTGATTCCCCATATCTGATTCCCAGCCTCTGTTTCCCCGCCTCTGATTCCCCGCCTCTGATTCCCCATATCTTATTCCCCGGCTCTGATTGCCCACCTCTGATTCCCCGCCTCTGATTCGCCAGCTCTGATTCCCCGCCTCTGATTCCCTGCATCTGATTCCCTGCCTCTGATTCCCCGCCTCTGATTCCCCATCTCTGATTCACCGCCTTTGATTCGCCACCTCTGATTCCCCATATCTGATTCCCCACCTCTGTTTCCCCGCCTCTGATTCCCCGCCTCTGATTCTCCATATCTCATTCCCCGCCTCTGAATCCCCATCTCTGATTCCCGGACTCTGATTCCCCACCTCTGATTCCCGGCCTCTTATTCCCAGCATTTGATTCCCGGCCTCTGATTCCCGGCCTCTGATTCGCCGCTTCTGATTCTGATTCCCTGCCTCTGATTCCCCATCTCTGATTCCGCACATCTGATTCCCTGCCTCTGATTCCCCACCTCTGATTCCCCATATCTGATTCCCCGCCTCTGTTTCCCCGCCTCTGATTCCCCGCCTCTGTTTCCCCATATCTAATTCCCCACCTCTGATGCCCCAACTCTGATTCCCCGCCTCTGATTCCCCAGCTCTGATTCCCCACCTCTGATTCCCTGCATCCGATTCCCCATGTCTGATTCCCCGCCTCTGTTTCCCCGCCTCTGATTCCCCGCCTCTGTTTCCCCATATCTGATTCCCCGCCTCTGATTCCCCAGCTCTGATTCCCTGCCTCTGATTCCCCACGTTCCATTCCCTGCCTCTGATTCCCCGCCTGTGATTCCCCATCTCTTATTCACCACCTCTGATTCCCCACCTCTGATTCCCCATATCTAATTCCCCGCCTCTGTTTGCCCGCCTCTGAGTCCCCTCCTCTGTTTCCACATATCTGATTCCCCGCCTCTGAATCCCCAACTCTGATTCCCTGCCTCTGATTCACCAGCTCTGATTCCCCGCCTTTGATTCCCCCCTTCTGATTCCCAGCCTCTGAATCCCCGTGTCTGATTTCCTGCCTCTGATTCCCCGCCTCTGATTCCCCATCTCTGATTCACCGCCTCTGATTCCCCACCTCTGACTCCCCATTTCTGATTCCGCACATCCGATTCCCTGCCTCTGATTCCCCGACTCTGATTCCCCACCTCTGATTCCCCAGCTCTTATTCCCCGCCTCTGATTCCCCGCGTCTGATTCCCTGCCTCTGATTCCCCGCCTCTGATTCCCCATCTCTGATTCCCCACCTCTGATTCCCCGTGTCTGATTCCCTGCCTCTGATTCCCCGCCTCTGATTCCCCGCCTCTGATTCCCTGCAACTGATTCCCCGCCACTGATTCCCCACCTCTGATTCCCCATTTCTTATTCCCCGCCTCTGTTTCCCCCCCTCTGATTCCCAGCCTCTGATTCCCCATATCTGATTACCTGCCTCTGATTCCCCATATCTGATTCCCCGCCTCTATTTCCCCATATCTGCTTCGCCGCCTCTGATTGCCCAACTCTGATTCCCCGCCTCTGATTCCCCAGCTCTGATTTCCCGCCTCTGATACCCGGCATCCGATTCCCTGCCTCTGATTCCCCGCCTCTGATTCCCCATCTCTGATTCCCCGCCTCTGATTCCCCGTGTCTGATTCCCTGCCTATGATTCCCCGCCTCTGATTCCCCGCGTCTGATTCCCTGCCACTGATTCCCTGCCCCTGATTCCCCACCTCTGATTCCCCATATCTGATTCCCCGCCTCTGTTTTCCCGCCTCTGATTCCCTGCCTCTGATTCCCCATATCTGATTCCCCGCCTCTGATTCCCCAACTCTGATTCCCCGCCTCTGATTCCCCAGCTCTGAATCCCCGGCTCTGATTCCCCGCGTCTGATTCCCTGCCTCTGATTCCCCGCCTCTGATTCCCCATCTGTGATTCACAACCTCTGATTCCCACCTCTGATTCCCCATATCTGATTCCCCGCCTCTGTTTCCCCGCCTCTGATTCCCCGCCTCTGATTCCCCATATCTGATTCCCCACCTCTGATTGTGCACCTCTGATTCACCGCCTCTGATTCCCCATCTCTGATTCACCACCTATGATTCCCGGCCTCTGATTCACCATCTCTGATTCCGCACATCCGATTCCCTGCCTATGATTCCCCACCTCTGATTCCCCGCCTCTGATTCCCCATATCGGATTCCCTGCCTCTGTTTCCCTGCCTCTGATTCCCCATATGTCATTCCCCACCTCTGTTTACCGCCTCTGATTCCCCGCCTCTGTTTCCCCATCTCTGATTCACCGCCTTTGATTCGCCACCTCTGATTCCCCATATCTGATTCCCCACCTCTGTTTCCCCGCCTCTGATTCCCCGCCTCTGATTCTCCATATCTCATTCCCCGCCTCTGAATCCCCATCTCTGATTCCCGGACTCTGATTCCCCACCTCTGATTCCCGGCCTCTTATTCCCAGCATCTGATTCCCGGCCTCTGATACCCGGCCTCTAATTCCCCGCCTCTGTTTCCCCATATCTAATTCCCCACCTCTGATGCCCCAACTCTGATTCCCCGCCTCTGATTCCCCAGCTCTGATTCCCTGCCTTTGATTCCCTGCGTTCTATTCCCTGCCTCTGATTCCCCGCCTGTGATTCCCCATCTATGACTCACCACCTCTGATTCCCCACCTCTGATTCCCCATATCTAATTCCCCGCCTCTGTTTGCCCGCCTCTGATTCCCCGCCTCTGTTTCCCCATATCTGATTCCCCGCCTCTGAATCCCCGTGTCTGATTTCCTGCCTTAGATTCCCCGCCTCTGATTCCCCATCTCTGATTCACCGCCTCTGATTCCCCACCTCTGATTCCCCATTTCTGATTCCGCACATCCGATTCCCTGCCTCTGATTCCCCGACTCTGATTCCCCACCTCTGATTCCCCAGCTCTTATTCCCCGCCTCTGATTCCCTGCCTCTGATTCCCCGCCTCTGATTCCCCATCTCTGATTCCCCACCTCTGATTCCCCGTGTCTGATTCCCTGCCTCTGATTCCCCGCCTCTGATTCCCCGCCTCTGATTCCCTGCAACTGATTCCCCGCCCCTGATTCCCCACCTCTGATTCCCCATATCTTATTCCCCGCCTCTGTTTCCCCCCCTCTGATTCCCAGCCTCTGATTCCCCATATCTGATTCCCTGCCTCTGATTCCCCATATCTGATTCACCGCCTGTATTTCCCCATATCTGCTTCGCCGCCTCTGATTCCCCAACTCTGATTCCCCGCCTCTGATTCCCCAGCTCTGATTTCCCGCCTCTGATTCCCGGCATCCGATTCCCTGCCTCTGATTCCCCGCCTCTGATTCCCCATCTCTGATTCCCCGCCTCTGATTCCCCGTGTCTGATTCCCTGCCTATGATTCCCCGCCTCTGATTCCCCGCGTCTGATTCCCTGCCACTGATTCCCTGCCCCTGATTCCCCACCTCTGATTCCCCATATCTGATTCCCCGCCTCTGTTTTCCCGCCTCCGATTCCCTGCCTCTGATTCCCCATATCTGATTCCCCGCCTCTGATTCCCCAACTCTGATTCCCCGCCTCTGATTCCCCAGCTCTGAATCCCCGGCTCTGATTCCCCGCGTCTGATTCCCTGCCTCTGATTCCCCGCCTCTGATTCCCCATCTGTGATTCACAACCTCTGATGCCCCACCTCTGATTCCCCATATCTGTTTCCCCGCCTCTGTTTCCCCGCCTCTGATTCCCCGCCTCTGATTCCCCATATCTGATTCCCCACCTCTGATTGTGCACCTCTGATTCACCGCCTCTGATTCCCCATCTCTGATTCACCACCTATGATTCCCGGCCTCTGATTCACCATCTCTGATTCCGCACATCCGATTCCCTGCCTATGATTCCCCACCTCTGATTCCCCGCCTCTGATTCCCCATATCGGATTCCCTGCCTCTGTTTCCCTGCCTCTGATTCCCCATATGTCATTCCCCACCACTGTTTACCCGCCTCTGATTCCCCGCCTCTGTTTCCGCATCTCTGATTCACCGCCTTTGATTCGCCACCTCTGATTCCCCATATCTGATTCCCCGTGTCTGATTCCCTGCCTCTGATTCCCCGCCTCTGATTCCCCGCCTCTGATTCCCTGCAACTGATTCCCCGCCCCTGATTCCCCACCTCTGATTCCCCATTTCTTATTCCCCGCCTCTGTTTCCCCCCCTCTGATTCCCAGCCTCTGATTCCCCATATCTGATTACCTGCCTCTGATTCCCCATATCTGATTCCCCGCCTCTATTTCCCCATATCTGCTTCGCCGCCTCTGATTGCCCAACTCTGATTCCCCGCCTCTGATTCCCCAGCTCTGATTTCCCGCCTCTGATTCCCGGCATCCGATTCCCTGCCTCTGATTCCCCGCCTCTGATTCCCCATCTCTGATTCCCCACCTCTGATTCCCCGTGTCTGATTCCCTGCCTATGATTCCCCGCCTCTGATTCCCCGCGTCTAATTCCCTGCCACTGATTCCCTGCCCCTGATTCCCCACCTCTGATTCCCCATATCTGATTCCCCGCCTCTGTTTTCCCGCCTCTGATTCCCTGCCTCTGATTCCCCATATCTGATTCCCCGCCTCTGATTCCCCAACTCTGATTCCCCGCCTCTGATTCCCCAGCTCTGAATCCCCGGCTCTGATTCCCCGCGTCTGATTCCCTGCCTCTGATTCCCCGCCTCTGATTCCCCATCTGTGATTCACAACCTCTGATTCCCCACCTCTGATTCCCCATATCTGATTCCCCGCCTCTGTTTCCCCGCCTCTGATTCCCCGCCTCTGATTCCCCATATCTGATTCCCCACCTCTGATTGTGCACCTCTGATTCACCGCCTCTGATTCCCCATCTCTGATTCACCACCTATGATTCCCGGCCTCTGATTCACCATCTCTGATTCCGCACATCCGATTCCCTGCCTATGATTCCCCACCTCTGATTCCCCGCCTCTGATTCCCCATATCGGATTCCCTGCCTCTGTTTCCCTGCCTCTGATTCCCCATATGTCATTCCCCACCTCTGTTTACCCGCCTCTGATTCCCCGCCACTGTTTCCCCATCTCTGATTCACCGCCTTTGATTCGCCACCTCTGATTCCCCATATCTGATTCCCCACCTCTGTTTCCCCGCCTCTGATTCCCCGCCTCTGATTCTCCATATCTCATTCCCCGCCTCTGAATCCCCATCTCTGATTCCCGGACTCTGATTCCCCACCTCTGATTCCCGGCCTCTTATTCCCAGCATCTGATTCCCGGCCTCTTATTCCCAGCATCTGATTCCCGGCCTCTGATTCCCGGCCTCTAATTCCCCGCCTCTGTTTCCCCATATCTAATTCCCCACCTCTGATGCCCCAACTCTGATTCCCCGCCTCTGATTCCCCAGCTCTGATTCCCTGCCTCTGATTCCCCGCGTTCTATTCCCTGCCTCTGATTCCCCGCCTGTGATTCCCCATCTATGACTCACCACCTCTGATTCCCCACCTCTGATTCCCCATATCTAATTCCCCGCCTCTGTTTGCCCGCCTCTGATTCCCCGCCTCTGAATCCCCGTGTCTGATTTCCTGCCTCAGATTCCCCGCCTCTGATTCCCCATCTCTGATTCACCGCCTCTGATTCCCCACCTCTGATTCCCCATTTCTGATTCCGCACATCCGATTCCCTGCCTCTGATTCCCCGACTCTGATTCCCCACCTCTGATTCCCCAGCTCTTATTCCCCGCCTCTGATTCCCTGCCTCTGATTCCCCGCCTCTGATTCCCCATCTCTGATTCCCCACCTCTGATTCCCCGTGTCTGATTCCCTGCCTCTGATTCCCCGCCTCTGATTCCCCGCCTCTGATTCCCTGCAACTGATTCCCCGCCCCTGATTCCCCACCTCTGATTCCCCATATCTTATTCCCCGCCTCTGTTTCCCCCCCTCTGATTCCCAGCCTCTGATTCCCCATATCTGATTCCCTGCCTCTGATTCCCCATATCTGATTCACCGCCTCTATTTCCCCATATCTGCTTCGCCGCCTCTGATTCCCCAACTCTGATTCCCCGCCTCTGATTCCCCAGCTCTGATTTCCCGCCTCTGATTCCCGGCATCCGATTCCCTGCCTCTGATTCCCCGCCTCTGATTCCCCATCTCTGATTCCCCGCCTCTGATTCCCCGTGTCTGATTCCCTGCCTATGATTCCCCGCCTCTGATTCCCGGCGTCTGATTCCCTGCCACTGATTCCCTGCCCCTGATTCCCCACCTCTGATTCCCCATATCTGATTCCCCGCCTCTGTTTTCCCGCCACCGATTCCCTGCCTCTGATTCCCCATATCTGATTCCCCGCCTCTGATTCCCCAACTCTGATTCCCCGCCTCTGATTCCCCAGCTCTGAATCCCCGGCTCTGATTCCCCGCGTCTGATTCCCTGCCTCTGATTCCCCGCCTCTGATTCCCCATCTGTGATTCACAACCTCTGATGCCCCACCTCTGATTCCCCATATCTGTTTCCCCGCCTCTGTTTCCCCGGCTCTGATTCCCCGCGTCTGATTCCCTGCCTCTGATTCCCCGCCTCTGATTCCCCATCTGTGATTCACAACCTCTGATGCCCCACCTCTGATTCCCCATATCTGTTTCCCCGCCTCTGTTTCCCCGCCTCTGATTCCCCGCCTCTGATTCCCCATATCTGATTCCCCACCTCTGATTGTGCACCTCTGATTCACCGCCTCTGATTCCCCATCTCTGATTCACCACCTATGATTCCCGGCCTCTGATTCACCATCTCTGATTCCGCACATCCGATTCCCTGCCTATGATTCCCCACCTCTGATTCCCCGCCTCTGATTCCCCATATCGGATTCCCTGCCTCTGTTTCCCTGCCTCTGATTCCCCATATGTCATTCCCCACCTCTGTTTACCCGCCTCTGATTCCCCGCCTCTGTTTCCCCATCTCTGATTCACCGCCTTTGATTCGCCACCTCTGATTCCCCATATCTGATGCCCCACCTCTGTTTCCCCGCCTCTGATTCCCCGCCTCTGATTCTCCATATCTCATTCCCCGCCTCTGAATCCCCATCTCTGATTCCCGGACTCTGATTCCCCACCTCTGATTCCCGGCCTCTTATTCCCAGCATCTGATTCCCGGCCTCTGATTCCCGGCCTCTAATTCCCCGCCTCTGTTTCCCCATATCTAATTCCCCACCTCTGATGCCCCAACTCTGATTCCCCGCCTCTGATTCCCCAGCTCTGATTCCCTGCCTCTGATTCCCCGCGTTCTATTCCCTGCCTCTGATTCCCCGCCTGTGATTCCCCATCTCTGACTCACCACCTCTGATTCCCCACCTCTGATTCCCCATATCTAATTCCCCGCCTCTGTTTGCCCGCCTCTGATTCCCCGCCTGTTTCCCCATATCTGATTCCCCGCCTCTGAATCCCCAACTCTGATTCCCTGCCTCTGATTCACCAGCTCTGATTCCCCGCCTTTGATTCCCCCCGTCTGATTCCCAGCCTCTGAATCCCCGTGTCTGATTTCCTGCCTCAGATTCCCCGCCTCTGATTCCCCATCTCTGATTCACCGCCTCTGATTCCCCACCTCTGATTCCCCATTTCTGATTCCGCACATCCGATTCCCTGCCTCTGATTCCCCGACTCTGATTCCCCACCTCTGATTCCCCAGCTCTTATTCCCCGCCTCTGATTCCCTGCCTCTGATTCCCCGCCTCTGATTCCCCATCTCTGATTCCCCACCTCTGATTCCCCGAGTCTGATTCCCTGCCTCTGATTCCCCGCCTCTGATTCCCCGCCTCTGATTCCCTGCAACTGATTCCCCGCCCCTGATTCCCCACCTCTGATTCCCCATATCTTATTCCCCGCCTCTGTTTCCCCCCCTCTGATTCCCAGCCTCTGATTCCCCATATCTGATTCCCTGCCTCTGATTCCCCATATCTGATTCACCGCCTCTATTTCCCCATATCTGCTTCGCCGCCTCTGATTCCCCAACTCTGATTCCCCGCCTCTGATTCCCCAGCTCTGATTTCCCGCCTCTGATTCCCGGCATCCGATTCCCTGCCTCTGATTCCCCGCCTCTGATTCCCCATCTCTGATTCCCCGCCTCTGATTCCCCGTGTCTGATTCCCTGCCTATGATTCCCCGCCTCTGATTCCCCGCGTCTGATTCCCTGCCACTGATTCCCTGCCCCTGATTCCCCACCTCTGATTCCCCATATCTGATTCCCCGCCTCTGTTTTGCCGCCTCTGATTCCCTGCCTCTGATTCCCCATATCTGATTCCCCGCCTCTGATTCCCCAACTCTGATTCCCCGCCTCTGATTCCCCAGCTCTGAATCCCCGGCTCTGATTCCCCGCGTCTGATTCCCTGCCTCTGATTCCCCGCCTCTGATTCCCCATCTGTGATTCACAACCTCTGATGCCCCACCTCTGATTCCCCATATCTGATTCCCCGCCTCTGTTTCCCCGCCTCTGATTCCCCGCCTCTGATTCCCCATATCTGATTCCCCGCCTCTGATTGTGCACCTCTGATTCACCGCCTCTGATTCCCCATCTCTGATTCACCACCTATGATTCCCGGCCTCTGATTCCCCATCTCTGATTCCGCACATCCGATTCCCTGCCTATGATTCCCCACCTCTGATTCCCCGCCTCTGATTCCCCATATCGGATTCCCTGCCTCTGTTTCCCTGCATCTGATTCCCCATATGTCATTCCCCACCTCTGTTTACCCGCCTCTGATTCCCCGCCTCTGTTTCCCCATCTCTGATTCACCGCCTTTGATTCGCCACCTCTGATTCCCCATATCTGATTCCCCACCTCTGTTTCCCACCTCTGATTCACCGCCTCTGATTCTCCATATCTCATTCCCCGCCTCTGAATCCCCATCTCTGATTCCCGGACTCTGATTCCCCACCTCTGATTCCCGGCCTCTTATTCCCAGCATCTGATTCCCGGCCTCTGATTCCCGGCCTCTAATTCCCCGCCTCTGTTTCCCCATATCTAATTCCCCACCTCTGATGCCCCAACTCTGATTCCCCGCCTCTGATTCCCCAGCTCTGATTCCCGGCCTCTGATTCCCGGCCTCTAATTCCCCGCCTCTGTTTCCCCATATCTAATTCCCCACCTCTGATGCCCCAACTCTGATTCCCCACCTCTGATTCCCCATATCTCATTCCCCGCCTCTGAATCCCCATCTCTGATTCCCGGACTCTGATTCCCCACCTCTGATTCCCGGCCTCTTATTCCCAGCATCTGATTCCCGGCCTCTGATTCCCGGCCTCTAATTCCCCGCCTCTGTTTCCCCATATCTAATTCCCCACCTCTGATGCCCCAACTCTGATTCCCCGCCTCTGATTCCCCAGCTCTGATTCCCTGCCTCTGATTCCCCGCGTTCTATTCCCTGCCTCTGATTCCTCGCCTGTGATTCCCCATCTCTGATTCACCACCTCTGATTCCCCACCTCTGATTCCCCATATCTAATGCCCCGCCTCTGTTTGCCCGCCTCTGATTCCCCGCCTCTGTTTCCCCATATCTGTTTCCCCGCCTTTGAATCCCCAACTCTGATTCCCTGCCTCTGATTCGCCAGCTCTGATTCCCCGCCTTTGATTCCCCCCGTCTGATTCCCAGC